>NC_142942.1:35284005-35304005 GCF_046866305.1 Octopus bimaculoides
TGGTTAAAAACAACTACCCAGGGTTAACTGGTCGAAATAATAATTTATTTCGCCATTTTTCAAGCTGTGTTTAACAAGTTATCAAGATTTGTGATTTTATTACATTATCTTTACTTTCTCAGCTGATCGAGTGCCTTACATAATTATATGTGACACACACACACACATACTGATTTCAGCCGTTTGACGACAGTCTTGCTGGAGCACCACCTTCTAGGGTTACAGTCGAGACAAATCGACCCCAGAACTGATTATTTTTTAAGCCTAAAACTTATTCTATCCGGCTCTTTTATCGCAACGCTAATGTTATGTGGACGTCAACACACCAACAACGGTTGTCAAGCAGTGATGGGGGGGGGGGGGGAGAGACTAACAGACACAAAGAGACACATACACATGCACACACACACGCATGTATATAGGCGCAGGAGTGGCTGTGTGGTAAGAAGCTTGCTTCCCAACCACATGGTTCAGGGTTCAGTCCCACTCCGTGGCACCTTGGGCAAGTGTCTTCTGCTCTAGCCTCGGACCGACCAAAGCCTTATGAGTGGATTTGGTAGGCGGAAACTGAAAGAAGCTCATCGTATATATATATATATATATATATATATATATATATATATATATATAGCTTGACAACCGATGTTGGTGTGTTTACGTCCCTGTAACTGAGCGGTTCTTCTAAAGAAGCCGATAGAATAAGTACTAGACTTACAAATAACGTGTGCGCGCACGTGTAAATATAACTATATATCCATATATGTGTGTGCATGCATACATACAGACGGTGCTCCAGCATGGGTGCAGTGAAATGACTGAAACAAGTAAAAGAATTAAAAAAAATATGTATATATATATGTCCTGTCAACACCTCAAATGTAAACATATGTATATATATATGTGTGTGTTTGTCCCTTCAACATCGCTTGACAACCGATGCTGGTTTGTTTACATCCCCGTAACGTAGCGGCTCGGCAAAAGTGACCAATAAAATAAGTACTAGGCTTACAAAGAATAAATCGTGGGGTCGATTTGTTCGACTGAAAAGGCGGTACTTCAGCATGGCTGCAATCAAATGACTGCAATAAGTAAAAGAGTATATGTATATATATATATATAATTATACATAACAGGCTTCTTTCAGTTTCTGTCTACCAAGTCTACTCACAAGGCTTTGCTCGGTCCGAGGCTATAGTAAAAGACACTTGCTGGAGTTGCTACGCAGTAGGACTGAAACGGGAACCATGTGGTTGGGAAAGAAGCTTCTTACCACAGAGCCACGACTGCGCCTAAATTCTCAAATAATCTTTCATAGGGATTGTTGTAATTCAAGCGTGAACATTCATTGTGGGTTTCTTTAGTTGCATAAATCTCATAACTCCCTATAATCTTGGTAAATATAATGTTTTATGTCACGTTTTGGCTAATATTCTTGTAAATGAAGCCAATATTTTTCATGTTTTTCACGACGGTCATATGACTCCAGATTATGTCGATTTGGAAATATCATAACTATGTCCCACTACTGGTGCCAAAATATTGATATTTGTTACCTTATTATATTTTTAGTATTAATCTAACGCTTTGTTAATATTCCTTCGTAACCTTTTCTTCCATTTATGTAATCTATCAAGCTCATTGATTTCTAAGTATTTGTCAGCCTGTGTTGCAATTCTCATTTTTATTAATTTTGCTTTCTTACATGTCAGAAATAATCTTTTATTTATGTTTAGGGTATCAAGTTTGCGAAAATATGGGAACTGTGAAGAAATGCCGATATGGTTGTGACCACAGTTGACCTATCAGCCATTAATATGCTCGTTTTTTTTTCTCCTGTTTTATATTCAGAATTTAGCTATCCGAATTCTTTAAGAGTTGCTGCAGATATAATCAATTCACCAACTTTTTTTGTCATAGTCAATGACAGCATGTATCATTCCTTTTTTTTTTAATGAATTGGAAAGGTAATGGGCAACATTGAAGACTTCCTTTTTATATCACACTCGCATGGTCAATAGTCCTCTGCCACAAGTTTTTTCAAGAATACAGTTGCTAAATATTAGACATATGCAGTATGTAGTATAATGCTGATAGACCTCTCGTATTACAGGCTACACAATTTAGTTCCGTCCAAAGTAGTATATTATGACTGACGCTGCAAATTTGTTGATGAAAGATAATCTCTTTACTATTGAAATGAGTTTGTAATATTTTTTTTTTTTACTCTCTAAGACAGCGAGCTGGCAGAATCGTTAGCATGCCGGGCAAAATGCTTAACTGCATTTCGGACGTCTTTGCGTTGTGAGTTCAAATACCGCTGGCGTCGACTTTGCTTTTCATCCTTTCGGGATGGAGTTTAGTACTGGAGTCGATGTAATCGACCTACCGGCTTTCTTGAAATTGTTGGCCTTGTACCAAAATTTGAAACCAATATTCTTTGACTTTCTTCTGTCTTTGCTGAGTTCAAATTCCGTGGAGATGGACTTTACCTTTCATCCTTTCGGGATCGATAAAATAAGTACCAGTTGAGCACTGGTGTCGATATAATCGAAACCTCCCCTTCCCCGAAATTTCTCTCCTAATGCCAAAATTAAAAATCAATATTCTTTTATTTCTAAAATCATTCATTGCTTAATCTCCTTCATATACTTACCTTTTATGCATACAGTTTTATTCTTATCTATGTCCAAACACACGCAGAATATAGAATTGTCCAGGTATTTTATTGATTTTCCTCTCTGGAGTTCCAAATCATTTGCGCTACTAATACTAAAAATATGACGCTTCATTGTCAGTCATGCATTTTTCACTTGAAAAGTCCTTTTAGTGTTCTTGTTAAAGTATTTTTCATTATTCTGAAGCAGTGTACCGTTCGGAGCATCCTACATTAGATCAGTTTTGATGACGTGTTTTGGGAATAGCTTAAGACAGTCACCACTTCTTTCTCTTCCTCTACGCTGTATCCCAAATTTGTTATTTATTAAAAGAATCAAAGCTAACGAATATTAGATGAAATGAAAACTAGAGAGACTGTCTCCTTAGAATATTTAGGGAATATTCTAGGATGCTGGAATTTACGGGTTACAGTGTTATTCGTGACCCTAAAATCAGTCTGTCACTTCTTTATTATTGTTTAAATGAAGTTTTCCATGGAGTCATCAAATTGATTATAATTCGGGTATTTTGATAAAGTTGTCATGAGAGATCAAATCAAAATACTTTCTCAGGTCAATTTAAGAATATCAGAAATTTCTTTTTCGTATCTTGGTACCACCCTGTGTCATCTTATTAACAAATCATGACTATGCACACCTTCTGCTTCACAGTAATTACATAGTTAGTTTTACTTCACTATTTCTTTTATATTAGCTTCTTGATAAGACCTAGAAGAAGGCACTTCTTTTCCACTCACCAAAAGGAATAGCGCTCTGGCCTGGTGGAATTGATGTCATCAAATGGTATCGAACTATCATCAAGTGTTTCGACCCCTGAACACTATCACTCTCTCATTGGTAGGTCAGAAGATATGGCCAAATCATTGCTCATCATCTTCTCCTGATTATCAGTTTAACTCATCTCTCTTGCTACATTACCAGAACGAGGCTCCTTCTGCAACCATTCCCATCCTGTACGCGGTTACTCTTCACTCATTCCAATGGCTGTAAGCATCCGCCATACCGACTCAGCAGGGAATTCGTTACAGCCAACATCGACATGGAAAATCCACAACTGCCATTTCTCCTCCCTGTAATTCTTTGAAAGCTTTCGTATTAGGCACGCTTCAATTTGTAGGCCTGATCACACCCCCATCCTTCTTCCCACGAGACTTACCTTTTCAGACCGCAAAATTACATCTGGCCTTAGGGTTGTATAAATGACATGGGGAAACTGCAGTTTTTCCCCTGGTCCGCTTTCATATCCCATGATTGGTACCCGCGTAGTAAACCAGTTGCCCTTTTTGTTGTCCTCACTAGCTTTTCTCCTTTCACTAATTTGATGTCTGCCGTTACTTTCCCCTGTGCAGGTTTGCTGTCGGGAGTGTATCATATTTTGGAGAGCATTAGTTTAAAGATTATCAGTAGACAAATGACAGGAATAGTTAGATCATTGAAATGCTTTCTTTTCTCTTGTGACTTAGCGCTGTTCAACTAGTAAGGGGCCAGGTAGGCAATTGGTCTGAATTGCTTAAGATGTTAGAGTCAGCGATTGCATGATAGTGGAGTTTGTCACATAACATCCAATAATAGTTTAAATCATTTTGTTAAGTTTTGGAAGTTATATATAGCTAACCTTAAATAAAATATTGTGATGCTTTGAAGAGATGTCTTTCAGTTTCTGTTGTGCTGTAGTGTTCCAGACTACATTTTCGGTATATTTAGCAACATTTTGAAATATAATTTCCCGAAATGTTTCGGTTTTATAAGCGGGTGTTGTAGCAACGCTATAACTGCATATTGTCTTATGCAATTTTAAGAGATGTTTTCAAACACGTTGATTTTTGGTGTGTTCTCGCCACTGCTTAATATTAGTCAATCACCCAGATATATATATCTATTCATCGACACTTCTATGGTATTAACAGTGGTGGTTTGTATTCTAAGAGCTACTAGCTACTTTGAAGGTAAAGATGCATCTGAACTGATAGTGTTATCAGAATTAAAGCGCTTTAGCTTCCTGCCTTCTAATACTATCATCATGTATTGTATACTTTTAAAGTAGAACTGGTTTCGAATTTTAAGATGTTTTAGCCCCTGAATATTCAGCCTACTTCCAAAATGTTTCCCTTGCATGAGGCGTCGAATGATGCGCGCACCAAAATTCAAAGAGCTAGATTTGATGATACACTACAAACCGATATTTTGGTAGAGCGATGTCCTACATAAGTAGTAAATAGGTTAGATTCTTCCGACACATGGGTTAGGGGAGTACATTTTTGTTTCTCCCTTATTTCGGGACTAGGCACCTACTAACACATTCTGTTACGAAATGTCCCACCAGCACTTTTCAGTCATTTCCTTACGTCGCTTTCATGCATTGTAGGTAACTTGTGCCAGTCTGTGAATCATTTAGTTCGCCCTGTGGAAACACTCTCAGCCCAGGAATGTTATATAAAGCTTCATTTTGTGTTGTATACTCATTTTTGAGGTGAAATGAGCGTTTCTCCAGGTTTTGGAGAATCTTGAAGCTGAGCTTTATTTCTTGCTGTTACTTTCGCTATTTTTCTTCACGTTTCTTTATCCTTGTTATTTCCGTCACTGTTACTGTGGCGTTGTCGTTTTTGTTGCTTCTTGATTTCTTGTTGTTGTAGATGATAATGATGATGATGTTAGTGTTACTTGTTTCGTTCGACTTTTCGCTGACATTTTCATCTTTTTGTTGGTCTTGTCGATATTGACATTTTTATCTTTACCAACTCCTATTCTATCCTTTTTCTTCGTTTTTATTGCTGCTATAGGTGTTGGTGTTGTTTCTGCTGTTGTTTAAGATGGTGATTTTCTTGTCATCGTTATTCGTATTGATATCGTTGATGTCCATATCCACTCCACAGCTAGGTTTTATTATATTATTACTGATGTAGTTAGAGTTAACACCAACACATTTCTTATGATATTTCTCAGAAAACATTTCGAGAAAATAACTTATTTTCGCATTGCAGACGTCATTTTCAATGCAGACGATAATTTTAGCGTTAATACTATCAAGCTGTCATGGTTGTCTATCACCTTCCCTCTTTAAACACAAAATACGTTGATCTTTTGGATGAAAGTATTTATCAGCAGACTGCAGACGATGGTGAAAGTTAACTGCACTTCTTTTAACTGTGGGAGACACTGGGAGTTTTAAACCCACTTCTTCCCAAGGATGTCTCAAAAATAAAACCAATAAAGATTCTAACTTTCGTCTGGGATATTTAGGAAAACTGCATGGAGAGATTAGTTTTACGTCAAAGCAGCTTCAGTATAATCACAGTTTCTGATTTAGACTCAAGGTCAGCGATTTTTAGGGGAGTATATTAGTCAATAACACCAATCCCTGTACATGAACTGGCACTTTAATTTATCGACTTCAAAGAGAGGAAAAACATTGCTGAGTCCAATAGGATTCGAATTCAAAACATAAAGAGTCGGAACATATACCACTCGAACGATTTTGCCAGTTCAATGCCTTTAATAATAATAATAATAATAATAATAATAATAATAATAATAATAATAATAATGATGATGATGATGATGATGATGATGATGATGATGATGATGTCTATTAATTTATTCTTTAATCACTATGAAAGCTGGAAAAATATAGAAATATTAAACAGGATGTTTACAAATACGTATCGGGTGGAACAGATGTATACCAAGATGAGTAGAAGAGTGAAAGTATATATATATATCGTTGCTTTTATGTTAAACTGTCGCATGTCCAACTTTGGCCAAATGCATTTTTTTTCAATATTTACTTTTGCTTCCAATAGCCCCTTCTTTTGGTCAAACTATCGCATCTTTAGCTGCTTCACATGCCAAGATACCAAAAATTGTCAAAGTGTAGTACAACGGTTTTGCTATGGAATGGAAAAACTTTCTTTTTCGTTTTCTGAAAAAGCAAAGTTTTAGACTTACGACACTTTTGCATAATAGCAACGATGTACGAACGAAACAAATTAAGAACTTATAAAACACAAAGCAATTACACAGAATAAATAGCAATGTATAATAAAAGACACAATAATTAAAACAAGGTATATGAATATTAAACTTCCATTTGTGCTGACAAGAGTACTGCAGGTTCTTTATAATGTTTCTATTGTATTTCTCAATATCTTTAGTGAGGAGTTCTTGTGCTATCGCGGGCAAATGATGGTCACGTCACTGGATCGTATAACACTTCATAACATCTACCCGGAATTTGTAGTAATATTCAGTGCTTTTCATGATGTTTGAAATATGATCCAATTTGCTTCTCGATCAGTACTGTGTCTGAATATTCCTTGTACTACTGTTCTACCACTGCTATTTTTGCTGGCGCTAATATTCTTGTTGCTCTTATTATTGCTGCTATTCTACTGTGGAATCTGCAGGAGTAGGAGTCTTCCCTCTTTTATCCGACAGAAAGTCATTTAGTAGCTGTCGGCACTTCATGTGCGGCACCCTCCACACAGGAAGTGCCAGATGTCACACATAAAGTGTCGCACTGCCAGCGTCGCAAACAGCTGAGGTTTAACAGCTTCACCGGATCGAAATTAGCTCTTTCCTTCCTGATCCTTTTACATCAGGTGCTTCATTCCAATCCTCGACTAGTTCTCATGGCACACATTGTATACTTCCAGAGCACTCTCCTTATCTTTATCGCTTAGAGTGACTGTCACCAGCTGCCGCATTTTCCCCTTTGGCAGTAAAACCACCATCCTCACCCTCATCACTCACCTATGTAGGACGTGATAATGTGATAAGGATAAATTCATCTTTCTTGACAGTAGGTCCTCATTTCCTTCTCGGAGGAGAATCTTACCTCTACTGTCTCAAGCTACTTAACACATATGACAAATATTTTCTGGTCCTATTCCTCCCTCAAGTACCTCTCGTCTCGTGCAGACGTAGCATTTCCACACGCTAACTTACTATATTTGTGAATTTATCTGCGACTAAATTTCTCGGCGTTTTTAATCACTTTCCATAGTGTGGCCAAAATAACTTCTCAGTATTCCTCTTATACGAACCTCTTAGTCTCTTACAGTACTTCTCTTTTTAGTTTTAAAATTTCCTTAGTCTTATTCACTTTACTATATATATTTCGTTACTCAACCGGAGAGGTTGTTGCTTACTGCTTTGGTAATAGTGACGGTGGAGTTAGATATGTTTAAATGTTCATTTTTGAGTTGGTGGTTACGAGTTGGTCCTGTTATTGCTGCCTTTGTCGGTTGTCGTAACTGAAGCCTTGATAGAAGTGGTATTGGTGTCGCTTGGTTGTGTAGTTGTTTCATGGTGTTTTTACTTGGTGGTGGATTGACTCTTAATTCAGCTTGTGGTAGCGGTCTTGCTACCATTTCTTTGCATGTTGCTGTTGCTGCTACTGTTTAGCTTGCTGGTATTGTTTTCGTTATTTATTCCTGGTGATTTGTTGCTATTGTTGTTGTAGCTAACGTCATTACTCAACAAGCTAACAATGCCGTTAGGCTTGGGAAATCAACTTCGGTGAAGATTAGCATTTTCAACACTCTCCCTGTTTTTAACGTCTGCCATCTCCTCATCTTCACGGCTTGTTAACAAATACAACGCCATCTTTTTTATTTAAGTATTTTCGAATATTTTCGGTGAGAAATGTTTCGGGGATATAGCCCCTGTTAGGTTTGAAATAAAAGAAGCGACCAATCATAAGAGGTCGACGTCAGTTTCAGACAAAACAGAAAGCAATCATTCATAACAACAAAAGGAGCAAGCGAGCAACGATTGTTCTTAAGCATACGCAGTGGATACCCATAAGGACTACGACAAAAACAACAACAACAACAGCAACTACTTCTACTACTACTACTACTACTACTACTACTACTGCATTTGTTTTTCATATTTGCTACGAGAATTCTTTTGTACTGACGATAAAATCATTAAACAGCGTGTTTCTAAAACGCATGAGTATGCACAAAAGAGAACTATGTACAATCAAGGGAGACAGAGCCATAATGCACAAAGAAACACCCACACCCACACACACACCCATATATATATATATATATATATATATATATATATATGATATTAAGTATGTTTTAAAATGTATGGGCTATTTACGGAGTGCTCATAGAGAGCCAATGCGCAAAAATACAGAGTAGAAAAAAATTGAAAACGCAAATCATAGGCAGTGAAACAGATTTCCGAACGCATAAAGGAAAATATTCAATCAAAGTAGTTGAATCATATATATTTATACACACCAACATAAATCATGCATGTACAGGCGTAAAGATTCACCAAGGGTATAAAGAATAAAACGAAACATACATAAACATATAGAAGTATGTATAAAAATATATAAAATTGCATATAAAATTACATATAAATAAAATTTACATGTAAGGAGTACATAGGAGGTGCAAAACGAATGAGAAGTTGATAGATATAGGATTAAAAACATCAGCCTTTAAAATGGCAAACCACCTGAATCGTCTAAAATCACTTATACAGATAGAATATAAGATAGAAATAACTCTAGATATCAAGGTTAAGAAAAACATAAATAAAATAGGAACAAAAAATAGGATGGTGTTATATATATATATATATATATATATATATATATATATATATGTATATATATATATATATATATATATATATATATATATATATATATATATATATATATATATATATATATATATATGATAGTTAATTAAAAAAACGGAAAAAAATACAAGAAAAAACAACAATACGAGAACATAGTATATGTAGTTAATGAGACATTCAGAGAAGGAAAGAAAGAGGGGTTGTTTTACGTTTCGAGCATAGCTCTTCTTCGGAAACAGGAGACATAAGAAAGTCCAAAAGAAAGGGAAGAAGGATGAAACAAATCACCAACAGTCCACATGTAGTTATATATATATATATTATTTACTATACATGATAAACAAATAGGAGGACATACGCACTCACATGTGTGCCCATCAGCTTGATTGGAGGCAGAGAAAACCACACAGTATATCTCACCTGTTACTTATGCTGGAAGCAACGGTAAACTAAATGCATCTGAAGTTTTATTGGTCGGATTACACTTAAAGCGACGAAGTTCCTTTAACTGAATGTGAACCACTTGTATGGTCTTCATCAAAAGTCGGCCCAGTAGGTCTCCCTGGTATAGGCACCCAAACTCATGCTCCAATAAAATATTGGTTTCAATTTTGGCACCAGCCCAGCAATTTCGGGGGAAAGGTAAGCCAATTACATCGACCCTAGTGTCCACAGGTTCTTTTTTTTTTTTACCGACCTCGAATGGATAAAAGGCAAAGTCGACCTCGGTGGCTGGCTGGCTGAGAAAAAGAAGAAATCAAACAAGAGAAAGCTCGACAAAATCAACCTAGTCTTCCATCATTACCGTCCAGAATCGGTCTATTTAGTCATCAACGCCATTACCATAAATGGAGCGATCAACAAAAAAGAAATTAAATTATTGGATATGAGATAAAGCTCACGATGACCACACACACACACACACACACACACACACGCGCGCACACGCACACACACACACGTGCGCGCACACGCACACACACACACAAGTGTGTGTGCATGTATGTGTATGTGTGTGTGTGTGTGTGTTTACGCTTGTGCTTGTCCCCGTTCACCGCTCGTCAACCGATGTTGGTTTGTTTACGTCCCAGTAACGTAGTATTTCAGCAAAAACACCGATGAGATAAGTGCAAGACTTATAAATATATAAATTCTGTGGTTGTCGCAATGGTATCCTTGATAGAAGTAGTGATAGCATCGCTTGGTGTTGCTGTTGCTTGGAGACGTAGTTGCTTGATGGTGGATTGGCTCATAATTCAGCTGGTGGTGGCGGTCTTGCTACCGTTTCTTTGCCGTTGCTGCTACTGTTTAGCATGCTGGTATTGTTTTCGTTATTTCTTCCTGGTGATTTGTTGCTATTGTTGTAGCTAACGTCATTGCCCAACACACAACGATGTTAGGCTCGGGAAATCGACTTCGGTGAAGATTAGCAATTCAATTTTAACACTCTGTCTTCCACCAAACGCTTGAAAGAGGTGCCGTAGCACGGTCGCAGTCTAATGATTGAAGCAATTACTCGATAAAAGATATTATATCGACATGAAATACGAAATACTGAAATTCTGGAATAAAGAATAAAGAAACTGATATGGTCACGATCCTACCAATTATCATTTGAGGCTTTGGGACAACTGTTAGAAAGGAATTCAGTGGCACCTCTTTGAAAGCTTGATACGGGAGTGGTAAGTTGTTATTTAATTCAATCTGTAAGAATTACCCAGACAATTCTTGATATGAAGTAAAAAGAGAAATAATCAGTAGGGAAGGACATTAATAAAAGAAAGTAGAAATGTGATTTTTTGGTATCCAAGATCGAATATTGTGGTCCTCGTAAGAAAATTATAATGGTTTCAAATTTAGCAAGGAGCTAGTAGTTTTTTGTGGGAAGGCAGCAGTCGTTTACATCAATCCCACTACTTGGCTAGTAATCATTTTATCGACCTCGAAAGGATGAAAAGCAAAGTCGACCTCGGCAGAATTTTACCTCAGAACATAAAGACGGACGAAATGTTGCCTAGCATTTTGTCCGGCTTGCAAACGATTCTGACTGATTGTCGCCTTAAAGTAAATTTTTATAATAATTATTTCTTCTTATATTATATCATTAACAAACGAAAACCATAACAAAGTTTAAAAAATAATTAATATAGACATTTTATAGTCATGCCAATTGGTGTATAGCTTGTGCAATAAACTGGAAAATAACATTTCGAAAAATTAGTTGCGCAGCATCTTAATTTGCAAATACAATCAGTTAAGCGAGAAAGGTATATAATTAAGTACAAAGATATTACAAAATGATAACATTTAAAAAAATTTCTTATGGTCTGAGAGCGTAGAAGGACTTTCTAAATACTACATTTTATATATGGTGTATGTAGTCTGGCAAGAATAAATCTATTTGCTGCAGATAATTTTTCATTAGATACAACCTAGTGACTGGCTATATTTAGAAATCGGCTGATAAGCCACAGCTACAGAGTGACCAAATCTATCTAACTATCTATCTATCTATCTATTTATCATCTACCTTTTGTTTTATTGTTTCAGTTATTAGACTGCGGCCATGCTGGTGCACCGTCTTGAAGAATTTTGAGGCGAAAGAATCGACCCTCAAGACTTATCTATTTACTTATTAATTTTTCTTTTTTTAAACTTAGTAATTATTCTATCAGTCTCATTTACCTAATCGCTAAGTTGCAAGACGTAAACACACAAACATCGGTCGTCAAGTGGTAGTAGGGGACAAAAGTAGACACAATGACGCACACGCGCGTATACACACACTCACACACTCACACAAATGTATATATAAACAGCAAGCTTCTTTCAGTTTCCATCTACCAAGTCCATTCAGAAAGTTTTGGTCACCCTGAGGCTATAGAAGAGGGTACTTGCCCAGGTACCACGCATAAGATTGAACCCGGAACCATGTGGCTGGAGAACAAACTTCTTCCCACACAGTCACGCTTGCACCAATAAAGAACGGAAGACAAAATTGACCTTGGTAAAATTTGAACTTAGAACACAAAGCTGAAGAACGAAATGCTCTGAGCATAATGTAGAGCATTATGTACATGCACACATATATACTTACGTGTATACACACACACACACACACACACACACACACACACACACACACACACACACACACACACACACACACACACATATATATATATATATATATATATATATGATTTTAAATTCTCAATCGTAGAATAATGCTAATAATATAGCCTGAACAGGATAAACTATCCCTTTTGTTTATTTACGTTTGTCGTAATTTGAATTTAATATATATGTATATATATATATATTATAAGGTTTTTAAACTTTTAAATTTTCATATTCAAAAGAGACAGAGACTTCAAATTCGATATATCGATTTATTCACCACTCTATGTTAACATTTCTGTGCCAAACTTATCCAGTGACTGGTCCATTGGATTTAGACATTTGGCACTTCTTCAGGAGTGGTTACCTTTCGGACAAAACACGAAAAAACACATACATAACTATTATTAAGTCTTTAGGATGAAACTGTTCTGCACGCACTCGTGCAGTGTCCAACCACTTCGGAGCTGTGGGCTTATGTCGAACGACTGCTGTCGCGTGTGTGACGAGTCGGTTTATCAACCGAGTCTATCGTCAATATCGTCACGCCTCCTTCCTTTAAACGGGAAGGAAGAGCTGTATTTATCGTACTTGTGGCTATGGCGAAAGAATGCATCTGGTGGACGCGTCTGAAAGGATTAGAGACAAATACTTTCCTCTCTGGTCAATCTCTCATCAACTTTTTCAAGTATCACTTGAAAAGGAAGGTGAGAGTAGAGAGGCAAGTGTTGTCTAGCAAATGTTTCGAAAAAGATGGATATATGTAGCAAGAATGGCACGTATAATTAACGAAGCCACCTTGACCATGATTCTATAAAACGTTTTAAAATTTTGTAAACAGAGATTTACTTACGTTTCTTGCATAAATAAAAGAAATTTTATTTAACAAACTGTGACACTAAGGACCGAGGTTACCGTGGTCTTTTCGTAGGTTTTTCTTTCCACGGATAACCTCCCCATTTATTGGAAATTTTCTGTATTATTTCGTATTTTGTGTAAATACCCCAAACGTTTTGCGATGTATTTTTTTTTCATCGTTGTCCCCACTTTTGTTTTTTTTTCTGCTTTGTTTTCGCCCCCCTCGAAAAGAAAAACTCTACATTTGTATTTTGTCCCCTCTATGTTGAGCCCTGTGTGGCTAATAAAGAAACATATCTATCTATCTATCTATCTATCTATCTATCTATCTATCTATCTATCTATCTATCTATCTGTCTATCTGTCTATCTATCTATCTATCTATCTATCTATCTATCTATCTATCTATCTATCTATCTATCTATCTATCTGTATAAGTAAGATTATAGAACAAGTTCCAAAGATCACAAAATTTACCTACCATCATCAATATGTATAAAGAAAATTAGCTCAGTGTCTATATTCTAACGGCAGAATGTTTTTATGCATTTATACAAAATGTGTACAAATATTGTTATCCTCTCATGCTTGCAAAATTTTATATTATGCCATTTAAAATATCTCTTTATATTGAGCATGTGATACAAAAGAATCTGGGAACCCTGTTCTTGGTGATGTAACTGTTAGTATTCATAAATCAAAATGTAAAACTTGAAGGCATTGTGCATAAATACAATTTACAGCGATAAAAAGGAAGCACGTTGTATATTGAGAAGCAAATATTAGCCTAGTAGGAATACTGGTGGCGCCTCTATGTATTTATTTGACTTGATAAAAATAACAAACTTCCATCAAATAACATCACCCACCATCTGATTAAAAACCATAAAAGGAAGGAATTATCACGGACGGAGTGTTTTTGATTAGGGTTCTACTCGATCAAGACTTGTCTGGGAATTAAAAAATAACATAAGCTGTAATATGGAGTAGTTAGCTGAGAATTTTATATGATATCGAATATGACAACACTTAACATATATGGCCCTGAAAGTCGTCAAGTCATATTACTCTGGGACATCCCTGGACTCACTCATGGAAAAGAATCGACGAAAAAATGCGTTGTTATTGTCATTAATATCGTGAATAAGCGAGCATGTTCGTGGTCAGTTTATATGTTTTGTGACAAGATCATTGAAATAGATAAAGTGAGTCCAACTACCAATATATAAGGACCGAAAAATGGTGGGGGAAGAGAACATATATATATATAGGGAATATATATATAATGTTGGAAAGTATAAAAAGTAGAGAATAATGATTACAACGATCACGCAATAACATTACACTATTCATAGCTGATGCAATGACTTCATCAAATGAAAATAGTCAATACTAATGAGAGAAAAATTTAACTCCTACATGATTGCTCGACTTGCTAGAAATAGTAGCTAATCTCACTCAAATCTACAATCTTTGAAATAGAAGGTCACATTTGATAACGTAATCCTAGACACATAAAAAGACAGAATAGTCATGTCTGGAAAGCCTATGATGAGAGATGTGCTCTGTCAGAGCAGGCCCGGGGCTAAACAACATTCCAACACACAGGTCACTTTTTAGATCTCGGTTTTCTTTTCACATCTGAATTCAGATGCACCAGACAAGTTTACGCTTCATCAAATTTTTGTATAAAAAGAGATATAGAGATTTAGTTCTCATACATATGTTATATAATAATATAGAGGAACAGAAATTGTTTCAAATTTGTATCAGTCAGTCGAAACCGCATTAGTTTTTTCACTCCTGAACGTCGTTTCGAAACGACAGACATAAATCTGAATATCCTTTTTTTAGTTTTAAATATTCCCTGGGTAATGAAATTAATCTGTCCATAGCATCTTTAAGTAAGAGAAACTCATCAAACTTCATTTTCTAAAATTGAGCAAGATGTCAAGTTAATTTTATACTGCTAGGTATTATCTTGATCATTTTGTTCATTTACTGCAAAATGGGTATATAAATGCAAATATCTTCTTTGGTAAAATCACGAAGCTAGATTTCAAATTATTCTTGCATTGATCTGATTTTCTGCAACATATTTTGTAAAATGGTTATTACATTCAGTACATTGACTTTGGTCTTTTAGAGGTAGAAACTATTTCAAATTCTCATTTTTAACCGAGATGAACAGTTTTAATTCCATCTTGAATACTTTGATATCATTTACAAATTAGGAAACATTTGTTCTCATTTCTCAGCCTCAAATTTATATCATTTCGATAACATTAACTAAAAATATAAATCAAATAGCCAGTTGTTATCACATAGGAGAGGACTTTCTTTGGGCAATTCATATTTCTCTTCCTGAAAATTATCCTCATTATTTTCCAATTTCCAAAACCTATTCTAACCGCCCTTCTAGAAAACCAGCGTATCTCATAATGGAGAGCAAGATCACTATATACCAAATCTAACATTTCGCCATATTCCCGTCTGGTTAATGGTCTTGCTTAGTTTTATTCACGTATTTTACAACCGTTAATATAACATGCCAAAAGTAGTTGTTTTCCACACGTCTCTTTGTGTACAATACATTGATATTTTAGAAGAGGACGATCTGAAATGTTTTCAACTAAGGTTGTAGTTCCTAATGGTATCACCAGCAGTACTATAACTTCAACTCTGTTAGTCCAAATCTAAATGCCTTCACTGACGATATTTTGCTGATTACCCTAGTATGTGAATATTTTATCAAATATATTTATGTCTCGTTCTTCCGTGAAATGACGCATGGCGTGTGTAGCATTTCGGCATTCTCTCTTCTACTACCACCCACATTTCTTCATACTCCTCGAAAACAAACTGGGCAGGGATACCCACTATGGTTTCAGGTTCAAACAACATTGAATTCCAGCAACATTCCCGATTTGTTTCGTTGGTGAGTTGATTTTATTCTTATCACCTTTCCATTAAAGTGTAACAAAAGGTAAGTGATTAACACATGGACCAAGTGAGTGTGCTAGTAACGGTAGAAATGGTATATTACCATTTCTACCGTTACTAGCACACTCAATTGGTCCATGTGTTAATCACTTATCTTTTGATACACTTTTTATGTTGCAAAAAGGGAATATAATAAATCCTTGCGATGTGCAAATAATTATGAATACTGTTCTATCATCCACCTCACTTTTGCACGTGGTAACATCTGTTCCGAGCTGTTTTCTCGTCAAGTATCGTACTACAGCGCACCTCTTGCGAGTATAGTGACATTTATGTGGCAATTGATTACTGCAACTTCCTTTCTTCTACTGAAGATAAGTTGATAAATCTTTTTTGCTTTCATTTTGTTTACTTCTTTTGATTAGAAGTTTCATAAAATCAGGTCAAGTTTTATCACGTTTGGCCTCTTTTACATATAAATCTTTTCCTTCAAGATAATGAGTTGTTCACTGGCTTATGACTAAACCAAACATTTTTTTGTTTTTATTGTTATCGTTGTTTTCACATTGTTTTCACTGTTGTTGCCACCATCATTCTTTTGGTGTCGTCATCTTTATTGTTGTTGGTCTTTGCATTGCTGCTATTGTACTGGTTGTTGTTGCTTATTTGTCTATCAATCATGTATGAACACTATCTTATTATCAAAAGAAAACCAAGATATTTATATCCACTAGTCTCAATATCACATTTATTTTTCTGGTATTTCACCCTCTTCGTTCTTTCAACACTCTCTTCCACATCTTCTTTCATACAATCCTCTCAGCAACATCATTCCTTCTCAAGGACCCACGTTTTTTATTCTTTATGAACATTTTCTCAATAAAACATTTCAAACAAACAATTTCCCCGTGAGGTATTTTTGGCAAATGGTAGAAACTTCAACAAAAAGAAGTGGATTAGCTCCTCTGTACAACTGACAAAAGTTGTTATAAAAAACCCTTCATTTCTAGAGAATTGTGAAGAAGTCCTAGAGCCGCCATTGAATATGCTTTCCTCGTCAATGGCAATGTCCAGTGATGACGGTGTTGGTGTCGATAATAATAATAACAATCAAACAACAACAACAATAATGATAATAATGTACAACGCGAATACAAAAACGCTATGACAATGTGGAAAGGATGATCAATTGGGAGCTCTGTGGAAATTACGGCCTACAAAGAACAAAGACGTGGTATGAGAAAACCCCAGAAGGAGTCACCGAGAATGAGAATTGCAAAATCCTGTGTGATACAATGATCCAGTGCGACCACCTGACCATCCATCGGAAACCGGACATTGTTGTGGTGAATAAAAAAAGAAATAACATGCATGATAATCGACATAGCATGCCCCGATGGCAACAGGACCAATGTGAAAGAAGAATAAAAATAAACAACTATGACGATTTGTAGGTTGTGGTCAATGAGGAGAGTAGACATGATACAGATAGTAATTGGTGCACTTGGAAATATCAGCACTCAATTACCAGTATAGCTAAAAAATATTGGTGCAAGTGTGAAGGCAGAACACCTACAAAAATCAGCATTGCTTGGAACTGCAAGAATTCGTCGCAGGGTTCTTGAAGCATGACCAGTAAACAAGTGTCACCTTAGTCTGCTAGCTGTGGACAGCTCACACTTTCCATCATACTCAGCAAAATAAGCTGTGAGTTTTCATCACATAATGATAATTGCTCTCTCACTCAATAATAATAATAATAATAATAATAATAATAATAATAATAATAATAATAATAATGCTTATAATGCAGAAAGGCAAAGTAGTGTCGTCTGATGGGGGTAGGACTCCTCAACAACGAGAAAATCAAGGATATTGAGACTAGTGGATATAAATATCTGGTATTTTGGAATATGACAAAATCAAGGAGAGCTTAGGCGAGAATATTTCAGAAGAACCAAATTAAGTATGGGAAGTAGGCTCAATGGATAAAAAAACAGATCAGGGCAATGAACAAATGAGCTGTTTCCTTAATGCGATATGACGCTGGTGTTATTAGGTGGACAAAGAACGAGCTTGAGGAAATGGACAGGAAAACCAGAAAAGTGATAACAGTTAACAAGGAACTACACCCCAAAATCTGTATGTGCTTAGGAACAATGAAGGAAGAGGCTTCATAAGATGCAAAATCTGTGTCGTCAACGAGAAGAACAGTCTGGGATAGTACATCAAACAGTAGAATGAATCCTTGCTTGCCGCTGTTAGAATTAACAATATAATACCTACCAAAAATGTAATGCACCCACAATCATTTAAGAAACAAGATGAAGAAAGAATAAACAACTGGAAAATGAAATCACTCAGAGAAATCTAAGGAAAAGATAAGACCAAGACTTGGAGATGGCTAAGAAAAAGTGATCTGAAGCACTCAGGAACAAGCTCTGAGAACTAATTACACCAAGTTCCAAATAGACAAGAGCAGAAAATCGCCCCTTTGTAGGATGTGTGACAGCAGAAACGAAACAATCTCATATATTGTGAGTGAGTATAGCAAGCTGGCCCAAAAGCACTACAGAAGGAGGCACGATAACGTGATTAATTTTGTTCACTGGAGGCTATGTGAAAAGTATGGCCTAGATAGAGCACGGAAATGGTACGAACATGAACAAGAATTACCGAGAACAATGAATATAAGATACTGTGGGATTTTACAATCCAATATGACTCAGAAACCAGATATTTTTGGGATAGATACAAGCAAAAAGGAAACCAAGATTATAGATATTGCAATACCTGGGGATGCACGCATAAGTGACAAAAACTAGAAAAGATTGAAAGGTAAAGACTAATAAAAGGCGAAATTTCAAGAATGTGGACTATGAGGTGACTGTCTGTCATCCCAATAGTTGTAGGGGCACTTGAAGTACTAACAACCAATTTCGAGAAATATGTCAGAGGAATCAGTATTTACATGAGAGCAGAGAAAACCCAAAAAACTGTTCTATTGGGGATAGCTAGAATTTTGAGATTGAAAATGGGATGTTGAATATCTTCCACGATAATTAACAACCAAGTAACAAAGCTTATAACGTGGGGAAAGAGACGCTGTGAGACCTCTGACAACAGGCTGCTGTCCGCTCTCACAGAAAAAGTAAGACATCAACAACAGCAGCAGCAGCAACAACAACAACAACAATGATCATAATAATAATAATAATAATAATAATAATAATAATAATAATAATAATAATAATAATAATAATAATAATCCTTTCTACTGTAGACACAAAGCCTTAAATTTGGTGAGGAGGTGACTATGTCGATTAGTCACCTAGTGTTTCACTGGTATTCAATTTATCGATTCAGAAAAGGATGAAAGACAAAGTCGACCTCGGAGTGCTAACGATCCTGCCAGCTCGCTGCCTTAATAATAATAACAATAACAACAACAACAACAACAACAACAACAACAACAACAAAAACAACAACAACAACAACAACAACAACGACGACGACGACGACGACAACAACAACAACAACAGCAATGATAATGATGATGATGATGATGATGATGATGATGATGATGAAAAAATAAAAGAATATCACAGGAGAATAAGACTCGTACTAAAAACTGAACTCAACTCTAAAAATCACATCGAAGCCATTAACACCCTGGCACTTCCAGTAGTCCAATATAGTTTTAACATTTAACATCATTAACTGGAATCTTACAGAGCTCCAACACCTGGATAGGAAAACAAGAAAGATGGTAATTTCTAAGAACATGCACCAACC
>NC_142942.1:35314005-35324005 GCF_046866305.1 Octopus bimaculoides
AGAACAGAATTTATACGAAATGAAACATCTTACTAACAGGGAGGTTTCTCTATGGTCCGCATCATGCTAGAAGCAGTAGCCCTCTCACATAAACAAAGTTAAGCAGAGACTTAATAATAATGTACGTTTAGTAATTCTCACTCAAGACCAACATCATAACATGCCCCTCCAACATCATCTTCCACCACTACCACTTGAAAAATATGTCACAACAACCACGATTAAGAGTTGGAGAGTTGCTGGTGCTGTTAACCCAAACGCCGGGTAGTTTTAAAAAAAATAACGTGATCGATGTAAATACACATTTCTATGGAGTTTCCTTCTTAGGATAGGCCTTTGCACCAGAAATATAGAGGTTTTTTGTAAAACTTTCTACATTGTACAAGCTTTCTTTATTCTGCTTTTCTCTCAATTTCTAATAATATAGTTTGCAAAAATACAAGGAGAGAGGGGGAGAGAGAGACAAAGGCGCGAGTGAGTGAGTGAATTGTCAAGAATGAAAGAGCTTTGACCATAACTCTGCTAAATCTGTACTTAGGTTGCATGTAATACTTAGAACACATAAGAGTGGAGACTGATAACTCAGAGGAGGGGTTACATCATAATAGAAATAAGATATGATGTTTTGCTTTTGGCACAATGTGACAAATGTTGTTTGGTCTCCTATGACTGACCTTGTTCATGTTACTATGTATATCTATACTCAATGACATTCCGGCCAATCTTGTAACACCTTTATTGGCGAGATGAAGTCGCTTTCTTCACCTCCAATGTTTGACTGGGATTTATCCAATACAAAAGAAAAAATAACCCACCATAGTTCAGAAAAAAGTGACATAACTAATACCTCTAATAATTTATCCGGCCACTCGCTGTACTATACTCGACGTATCAAACGGCATCATAAAGAAAGAAAAAGAACTTGCCACGACGAAAATATGGGAAAATAAGGGGAAAACAACGGTGGTTGTTGTAATTGATATAGTGGAGATTAATTGCCAAACCTTGTTATTGAATGTGGGTGTTGTGATAAAACAAGTATGGGACACCGATAATAAAATAATAACAACATTAGAAATGAATACATTTGTCGGTAGTGATATTGCTGATGATTGTGGCTGTGGGAATCAGGATCATCAATTACTACTAAAAATGTAACAACAACAAACGTAATGGGTGTAGCTGTAGCAACTAGAATTTTAACGGCAATAACACAGATGATTGTCAGGAAGTATACGGTATAGTGTTGTTAATTATCACTTAGTAGTATTATGTAAAGTCGTTCCTTGTCATTTTTTTTGTTGGTATTTCTTGTTGTTATGGTTACTGTTGTAATAATTAAATCGAAGTTGCAATATTAGCTTATGATGTATTGTGATTATAGGCTTGATGGTTTAAGTGTGAGAGAGAAGTGGCGAGGACAGAAAGATTGAAGAAGTTAGCAGAACAGACGCAAAAGAGAACGTGTATTGGTGAATACATAGGAGAAAGAGAAAGAAGTAAATGGGGATCAGAAAAGAATGAGTTGTAAAGATAAAATAATATTTCAGAGAAAGTGGAAGAAATCAAGGAAGTAAGAGAAACATGTAATAGTGTAAGGATGTGAAATTGAAAAATTAAAGCGATATAAAATTTGCAAGAAGCAAAAATAATGAACGACTGAGTATGTTATCGTCAGTGACAGAAAGCGAGTGAGCGAGATAGAGAGAATGAGAGGGAATAAAAGAGAAAGAGAGCAAGAGACAGAAAGAGAGGGAGAGAGAGGGGAAGAGGGAGGGAGAGAGAGGGGAAGAAGGAGGGAGGGAGGGAGAGAGGCATGAGGTAAGACATTGCAGGGTAGCCTTACACAAACACGAGATAAAGATTCACAATATATGCGTTTTCGCTTAATGTCCTTTCAACTTTTGTAGCTTCCAGCTTCATCTCACAGATTAAGCTGTTTAAAATCCTCGAAACTGACAACATAAAAGGAACAGTTAATGTCCACGATGAATAAAATTTAAGAAAGCAGCTTATAGTTTGAAAAATGTGCAGCGTGCATTATGCTGGTAAACAGAGTTAGTAAATCAACCCAATTCTTTGTTATAGCCTTTTCACTTCAATAACTACACAGATACAGAAAAGGTGTGAATTTCACAAATTTCCCCAACAACTTGTGACTTTAACATCAAAGCAACTGAATATATTTTTCTATCGTTCAAAAGTGGAATAAATTGATTTGCCGAGAAGAGAAGGTATATAACGTTTCAGTCACAGCCTTTCACCAATGATTTGGCCTTAGCAAATAGACATATTGAAAGTAGTGAAAGAAAAGAAAACATGTGAAGAGATACGGCATAAAGGGGTTTATAAAGCGACACACGCTAGAAATTATTCAAAGAGCGGAGATAGTCAACGGTAAATAAAAAAAAAGAAAAGAAACTAAGAGGAATGTTGGAAGTAAGGATCGTCAGAAAGAATGACAACTGGGAAAGGATTAACGAGTCAGCTGGAAGTTTGAGAAGGAGCGGTGAGTGGACACTTCTGAAAATTGGGAGAGCGAAGGAGCATAGGTGAAGAGAAGCGAAAGATGTATAAATAGGAGTTATCATACTGCAAATATATTAAAGAAGGAGAAATTAACTTGTAGAATTAAAGTTGTTCATAAATGTATGCAGAGAGGATGTTGAAAGAATAAAGACTGTTGTATTTATTTTTGAAGATGGAAGTATGGGTCGTGATCCACGCAGCTCCCTTACCCCTAAACACGTGATGTCGACATCAGTAACGTTCCACTAAAACCGTTACAAGTTGACAACTGCACAAACGACGTACACTGCATGAAGTTCAGCATACCGACATTCTAGAAAGAAAAGACTGACCGTAGTGTTTAATGTTGGATTTAATGTGAATGATGACAAAAGGAAAGATGAGTGAAGCAAGTTTGTGTGCATGACGATACCGGGAGAACAGTCAATTACGAGAAGCAGAAGCTGTTGAAGCAACGTAATAAAAAGAATACAGCACATTTGTAAAACAGCGGCTGGAATGTATTTGTGAAGGATTTCAGGTCAACCTGTTGAATCAGAAGCAGAGGCTTATCTGCTGTGATCTGAAAAGAAACTAATCTAAAAAAAAAAAACACATTGGGTGAAGCGGGTTTTATAAAGAGTTTAGGCGCTAGACACGACCGAAATTTTTGTTGATATGAACAACATTGCATTCACTAATCTTTTTTAGAAGATGGAAGCCCACTGGTGAGTGACTCAAGAGAGTAAGACTTCAGAGACGGTGGCCTTCTGGGTTTGAACAAACTAGGTGTAATTTCGCACTTGGAGCGTATGTGCACAAGGTGGTAAGCCTCATTCGGTAGAAAGGAAAAGTTGTAAAGTAGGGATCTACTTAGCGTGTACTGTGTGGATACATATTGAACAGAAAATGTAGAGACTTCCTCTGCTTGTGTATTGTTTCAGGAATTGCCAGGTTAGGAAGTGGAGGAAAGGAGAAGCCTACAAAATGTTAGCGATTCTTTTGGAAAAGGACAAAAAAAAAATAGTAGTTTAGTGGGTGCGTGGGGGCATCTACTTTGATTCGGACGATGATTTTGGAAGATTTGCGGCGTTCATTAAGGTTTACTCTGTTTACCGGAGTGGATGGTGTGCTCCAAACGCTGTAAAGTATGTTTTCCTTCTAAGTTACTATAGTACAGCTGTGAGTGAACTGCTATAGGAGACTTGAACATGGGGGTTTGCTGCACGGGATACAGATGAGAGTATGATTTCCATAACTCACCAAGCAGTTTGTTAATTTCAGCACAAGTACTGCCAGAGATACATATCACAGAACCGGCCAGTGGGAAGACTTGAAGATCCGCAGAGTCCGGTGGGCATGAAACAATGGGTTGTGGGCAATATCTACTAGGTAGTTCTCAGACAATCTGTTATGTAGAAACACGTACAGGCAAGCAGAGTATAGATTTCGAGGTAAAAAAGTGTTGAGGGTTGTTCGAAATGTCTCTATGAGTCATCTTAGAATGAGTGTAGAGAACAAATCTATAGAAAATTGAGGATTGCAAATTTTTGGTTTCTTCATTTATTCCTTTGAGGTTCTTGGTTGATATAAAACATTTACATATGGTATACATATACATACACGCATACCCACAAGTACGTGTTTACACACACATATATGCTAACATAAACCAATCCAAGTAACGACAAACTCTAAAAGCTGCTTTGACTTAAATAAGATCCTTGTCACTTTGTGATCAGTTTGGAATCTGCAAAGGTAAAAAGAAATAAATACTTTCCGAGAAAAAAAACATATCTACACACACACACGCACACACACACACACACACACACACACACACACACACACATACATATACACACACACACACACAAACACACACACACACATACTTTTTGAGTTTTGCGGCTAAAAGGTTTTCTTTTGTAGTACAGGAAGAGAAGTCGTTTTTAACTGGCCTTTGATCCGGTTTTCTCTGATTTCAGTCTTCTAAGTATCGTGTAATTTTCCCCTATTTAGAAATATGTTCGGAGTAACGAAATAGGAATGTCGCTTATGACATTTCCAAAACAAGGGACATAACTTTGATTTTGTATTTTTCGACGTTTGTGATCTAAAGTAATCGATTTTTGTCTCTATAAGAAGGTTTTTTTTTTTATTCCCGGTGTGTCACACGCAGACATATAGATATGTTAATAAAAGTAGAAAAATATCCTAGTGTCTTAACAATTTTTCAAGCCAATCAAAAGGAGAAAGGCGTTCGCCTCCATTTTGGAAAACAATCTCGTTTAGTTCACAGGTGTTCTCGTAAATTCACGTGAATAAAACAACGAATCAGTGACTGAAGGGACGTTACTTTTGGATGGCATCTTTGGATATACGTATATACATATAGATATATACATACACACACGCGCACGCGCGTACACACACATACACACACACACACACACACACACATATTATCTTTTAACTTTTGCATGTTTGAGTCATAGGATTGTGGTCAGGTTAAGGGGCCGACTTTAAGGGCTTGTAATCGAGTGAATAGACACCGGTACTTATTTTTTAATGCTTGGGACGTCTTCTATCAATAACTTTTACCAAATAGTTTAGTTACGGGGACGTAAAAAAACCCAGCATTGGCTGTCAACGGGTGATGGAGAACACAGGACATGCACACTCGTATACGATGGTCTTCTTTCAGTTTCCATCCATCAAACCCACCCACAAGGCTTTGGTTCATTCGAGGCTATAAATAGGTGAACTTGCTCAGTTGAACTGAACCCGGAACAATGTGGTTGCTAAGCAAATTTCTGATCAAATAGCCACGCCAGATGTATATATATATTCACTGAGAGAAAGAGAGGGGGAGAAAGAGAGAGAGAGAGTGGGAGAGAAAGAGAGAGAGGGGGAGAAAAGGAGGGAGAGAGTAGGGGAGAAAGAGAGAGAGAGAGAGAGAGAGAGGGAGAAAAGGAGAGAGAGTAGGGGAGAAAGAGAGAGAGAGAGGGGAGAAAAGGAGAGAGAGAGTAGGGGAGAAAGAGAGAGAGAGAGTAGGGGAGAAAAAAAGAAAGAAAGAAAGAGAGAGAGAGAGAGAGAGTTAGTGATTTAATCCGTAATTCTGGGATTGCCAATCAATGAAATCCTTCAAATGGATCACCAGCTTCTCAGGATGGTCGAATGATTCGGAGATTCGCTTCACAATCATAAGTTCCTTTGTTTGGTGTCACTGAGTGTCACCTTGGCCGTCATGGGTCTTCTCTGCATCCTGCGTATCTTAGGCACCCTGATCTTTTCCTATAGCCTCGGATTCAACCTACACCTTGTGAGTAAAACTGGGTAGACATAAACCTGCTGGGCAGATTCTTTCAATTATTCAAAGATTTACCTTGGTCAAATTGTGACCGAGAATTATGTTAAGGGTATACGTCTCTTACCCACTAACTGAATGAAGGGCTTAGATCGGTTGATTGAACTGCTGAATGCTTATCGTCGAAATCGACGGAGATATATTCTCATTACGATAAAAAGCGTATATTCTGAAAGCACTGGCTTTTAAACGAAAATAACGGGTGTATGCATACATAGTAGTACATAGATACATACACACACACAGACACACACACATACATCGTCATCTCTGTCTCTAAAAATGTTTGCGCGTGTATATGTAAAAATGTGTGAGTATACATACATACATACATACACACTCAAACATATAAGATGCATGTACATATTTATATACATGTCTCTCTGTGTGTGTATATAACTACATATATATGCATATGTATACACGCACAGATACACGCAGGCACACACACACATACATATATATATGTATGCGTGTATATATATATATATATATAAATATATATATATATATATATATATATATATATATATATATATATATATATATATATATATATATATATATAGGCACACACACACATGTATATGTATATATGTATGCATGTATATACGTATATGAATACATATACATAAACATCTATGTACGTATATATATGTATATGGAAATATGCGCAAAAATGTTCCTGGTTTGTGTGTGTATAAATGTATCAGCACAAGGTTGTTCATCATTACGCATATAGAAACATAATATATATTATGGAGCATTCTATTATGTAAAGAAGACAGATTTCTCGATTGAGTATTGAATATATACGACGAGATGATACATTAATTTAAATGGGATCAAGAAAATATGGATTGGAAAATATGAAGGTCCAGGTTACTGGCTGCATCAGCCTGACAGCATTCATTATAAGTTTAATGCTATCGTTGGATTGAAGTTAACTAGAAAGAACTTAATTCATTCGAACACACACAGAGGCAGACAGACAGATATATATATATACATACATTATATGTGTGTGTATGAGCGTAAGACTCCAAGTATACACACATAAACATATAAAGATTTCAGCATTGCAATTTGTTTCAGTAATGTGGATGTCTAATGTCCGAATAGTTAGGAATTTTGTGTTTCAGTAACAAGGTCTAGGGTTGGGTCTCACAGCGTGACGTGAGAGGCTAATGTCTTTTTTACCCTTCGTGGGCTGGCAGGGCTGGAATTAGACAAAAGGCTACTGGGGTCCTCTTTTAGTTTTGCACATTTCCACACTATCCATAAGGTAATATTTGTTTAATCTTGTATATATATATATATGTGTGAGTGCATGATAGAGAACAAGAAATTTAGAACTTTTTTATAGTTTTATAAACTATACATATAGCAGAAAATATAAAATAAAACAAAAAAAAAATAAAACAAAAAATGTATATCGATTAATATCAGTACAAATACGAAGAAAATTGACTTATAGTTCATCAGAATATCTGAAAAAAGAACAGAATAAATAATTTCACAGAAGGCTAATGAAGTCCAGTTGGATCCCGATGACCATATTGTGTGTGTGTGTGTGTGTGTGTGTGTGTGTGTGTGTGTGAATGTATGTGTGTGTGTGTGTGTGTGCGTGTGCGTGTGCGTGTGTGAATGTGTGTGTACTTGTAGTGTAATATATGGTTTCTTAGAAACCTGTGGCTATTATGGAAAGCTCCTCTAGCGGAGCCGGCTAGCAGACCACATAATAATCCAATATGTAGGAGCATAATGTAGAGCTCAATGCACCTGAAATCCAGAAGATCCGAAGATGAAATTATTTCATGAGGAGTAAATAAGACATAAAATTCGGTAGGTATGAGATGTGAATATAATTATTTAACCGCTTGTCATTCCTAGGATTGCGGCCGTTTCGCAGCCCTCATCAGGTAATAATAATTTCAGTGGATAATAAATTATGTTTATATGTTTGCATTAATATGCACGCCATGCATTATACAATTCAATTGTATATTTACAAATTAGCACAGATAAAGGAAGCTAGATCGTCAGACCATTAGAACATCATGGTTACACAAATTCCTTAACTCTAAGTATGCATACAAAATTTACTCTTTATGCATACAAGATTGGAAAGACCGATACTAGATAAAATTAGCTTAGTGTGGTCATCAAAAATAAAATATAATATATCTAAATTACGATGAACGTAAACAAACAGATGAAGCTTGCTTTTAGAAGCGTTGAGATGTCTTATAAAGTTAAAGAAGTGATTTTAAATTCTCAAACGCAGGATAATGCTAAAAATATAGCCTGAACATGATAAACTACCCCTATTTTGTAGGCTGGCCGCTTACACTTTTTTCTGAAAAATAGGGGTAGTTTATCCTGTTCAGGCTATATTATTAGCATTATCCAATAATATATTTATTTTGTTTCATATTTAAGGTGGTGGGTTTACATAAGGGAATTGATCACTCCTAATGTCAACAAAAAGAAGACACAGGAGAGGAACCAAAATAGGTATATTACAAGAAAAGTTTTTTAGAAAATATATAAAAGTACATATGAAAATATATAATAAAATATAAAATAAATGAATTCAATGGGGAACAGATAGCTGGAGATATAATGATTATGCTTAAAAATATTAGTGAACAACAGTTATTTCAAATGGAGCTAAAAGGTCAATAAACCTGAAAATATTTTCTATCTTAATGAACTTTAGTAAAACCAAATCAATACTCACACTTACATAGAAGCATACACATTAGTAAATACATACAACAATACACTCATACATATACACACAATATACATATAAGTACACCTACATATAAGAATATGTACCTATAGAGATACATACGCACATATACGTCTCTTACTCAAGTATGTATACCTAGACTTATATGCAGTTATATACACACATATGTCAATACACATAAACACACACAATCACACACACACACAAACACACATACAGACACACCCACCCACCCATACACATATAAACATGCAATATATCTACATATGTATATGCATACATATACGCATACATATGTATACAATTACTTATATGTGTATAGATTGTAGATTAGCATGAACATAAACACAAATGCAAACACACATGCATATTTAATGTACAAATCTTAAATATACATCACGTGATCACGTGACCGACCAGACTATCAGATGCTGTTACACATTGCTGGACACAATGCGCTTTTTATCATTTTAGTCATCAAATGACGCCACCCTGCTGGCTAGGCGAGCAGGCCAACACTTCCCTTTGACGAAAAGGGGACTGAAACAACGTGAAATGAAGTGTTTTGCTCAAGAGTACAACTCACCACTTGGTCTGGGACTCGAATCCACGATTTAGCGACCGTGAGTGCAACAGCCTAACCACTAGGCCACGTGCCTTCAGAAAAAAACATACATACACTTAAAAGGATATGGATACATAAATATAATTACATATAAATATGTATACATACATACACACACACACGTAATATTAAAAAAAGAAACAATATCCAAGATAGATGTAAACAGGAGTACATAGAAATATCAAGGTGGAGAATCACAGAATTATGCGGTCATTACAGGATAGCAAATTCAATAATATGTAAAAACTGGTATAAGCATTAAATATATTAGACTTGAATGTTATACGCCAAAGGGTAAAAAAGCATCTTACAGATAGCAGAACGTGTGAATATGGTCTATTACATGATCTATTACTAAGGTGAGACCAAATTATGGTTAGCCGAGAGGTGGGGAATTGTATTTATCTAGGATAAAAGTAGATTAGTGCAAGTTTAATGATTAAGTGTAAGGTTAGGTATAGTTATCATATAGGAACTATTTACATGTAAGGTGCTAGCATCTATGGGAGATAAGTAATTCTACAGATAGCAAAATGTTTGAATATGGTCTAATGCGTCATGTATTACTAAGGCGAAAATATATTATGGTTAACAAGGTAGGGAATTATTCAACTGTATTGATCTAGGTTGTAGAATATTTGGCTATGGCTTAATACATTATTTGTTACAAAGTCAAAACGGATTATATGGTTAACCTTATGAACGATTTGTATTAATGTGCCAGCATTAATTGGTAATA
>NC_142942.1:35329005-35341505 GCF_046866305.1 Octopus bimaculoides
TATTTGTTTTTATATGTTTATTTTGGTAGGTACATGTGTGTATGTGTAGATATATATTTATGTATATATATATATTTATGGTAGTATGTATGTTTTGGTCTATATGTGTTATATGTATTTATATATATGTATGTATTTATGTATATATGTGTATGTATGTTTTTATTTATGTATATATGTGTATGTATGTTTTTATTTATGTATATGCTTTTATTAGTGTTTATGTGTATATATATGTGTGTATGTTGTGTGTATATACGTATATTATTTTGTATATTCGTATGTATATTTGTATATGCATGTAAGTGTATATATATATGTGTGTATGTATGTATATGTGTATGTATGTATGTATATATATATATATATATGTATATATGTATATATATATATATATATATATATATATATATATATATATATATATATATATATATATATATATATATATATATATATGTATATGTGTATGTATGTATGTATATATGTATGTATGTATTAGGGTGTGTGTTGGGGTATCTATTTAATTATTCTAGTAGCTATATTTTGTTTTTATTGGTAGGTTAATTTTTTAGTAAGTTTAAGGTTTTATATTACAATGACACGACGATTTTGATAAGACTAAATCAATAGTAGTATTTTAGTTTATTTCATAATATTATTTAATTTACGACTGTTAATATTTTTATTTATTTATTATATATTAGAATTTAATATTTATTAATATGTTTTATAAGATAACTATAGTTTTTTGTTCTTTTTATGTTGTTAGTTATATAAATTTTAAATTTTTCATTCATTTATTTAAGTATTATTATTTCATTCATGCTTTCGTATTCTATTCTCTATTTTAACGTTCTTTTTTAACGTAGTATTTTCGCGCGAACTCTTGCTTAAAACGCTATAGCTATTAGATAACGTCTTAGTTTTTCAGTTTGAATTACGGAAAAATTTGGATAAGTACTGTTTTCACTTTGCTAAAGATTTTCTACTATTTGAAAATAATATGTATTCTTGTTTTTATACTATTCATTTGGTTCTTTATAGATTATTTTAATAGATAACTTATTTAACACTATATTATTTAGAAGTTATAGTTTCATTTCAACATAATATTAGAACTTCGATTGGAATAGTGTTGATATATTTTCGATTATTTTTGATTAATATTATTTGATTAATTATTAATCTTTATAGTTTATAATATCGTTAAAGTTTTTTTTTTAAATCAAAACTTTGTATATATATATAAAGTTTAACCTTTTATTCTTAATAATTTTTCTTTCCTATTTTTTTCATTCATAATTTTTTCCATTCATAATTTTTTCATTCATATTTTTTATTATTACGTTTGTAGAAATAAATAATCTTGTATTTTTCTATTATTCAATTGATCTTTAATCATAATTAAATAAACGTCTTTAGCTTTAAATAGTATAGCTTTAACTATTACACCGGTTAAATATGTACTAATTTTATCTTCATTATTATTTTAAACTTAAACTTCGTTCAACTTGTACTTAAAACAATGATAATTTAAAACAATGATAATTTAGGTAAGATGTTTTTTGTATATAATATACATGTTATTATTATGGATGAAGGGATGATTATTGAATGGTTATTATTTTGATATTATCATATTTTTTAAATAATTTTTCTATCTTTATATAATAAGTATTTCATATTAATTCATTTGGTACTTATTGTTGGTTGAGATATATATCTAATTATTGTTCTACTTACGATCTGACGAGTAGCTATATTTTTGAATAGAACTTATTTTCGATAATTTCAATTGATTTTAATCGATTTAAATTTCTTTTCTATCTGAAAATTGGTTATGAAACACGTGTAATCTTTTTATTATATTTATCTTATGATATTTACTTTACTTTATATTATACTCATTTATTGTGCTTTTAATTATTAATTTTTCTATATGTGATAGTGGATTTTCATCGATGAGTTCTTGAAAATTGGTTATTTTCCCTAAAACTATATATATTTTTAGAAATAGAGTTATTATAAGGCTCAATTTAATTTTAATTTTTTGTAAATTGATTTTAATTGAGTTTTTTACCTGTAATTTTGGATTTTGTCCCTAATAATATTATTATATATATATATATATATATATATATATATATATATATATATATATATATATATATATATATATATACATACATACATATATACATATATACATATATTAAAGTCTGTCATACCGGCCATGACGAAGGGAAATAGCCCTGAAACTCGAGTCGCCTTCATATATTTATATTTATATATTTATATATTTGATCCTTTATATTGAACACTCAATATTTCATCTACATTCAATACTTTCTTTCATGGTGCCATCCATTTTTATTTTATTTTATTTTATATTGTATATTGTATATTATATTATATATTGTATATTCCATATTCTATACCCCACATTAGTTCTGCAGGAATATAAATAAAACATAAAAAACAGACAGTGTTGGAACTCTTTTAAACAAAATAATATATATATATATATATATATATATATATATATATATGTATATATATATATATATATATATGAATATATGTATATATATGTGTGTATATATATATATATATATATGTGTGTGTGTGTGTGTGTGTATAGTGAGAATTTACAAAAAAACAAAAGACGAAGACGGGTGTGTAAACAACTTACAGATGTATTAGTTTAACGCTCGGGAAGTGAGAAAGTCTTTTACGTTTCGAGCCTACTCTCTTCGATAGAAAGGAACACAGAAATAAACAAGTAGAGAAAATAGAAAAAGATTTAGTGGCTAGCGATCTATCGTAAAATATATTTGCCAACTAAATGTGGCTGTCCCATAGAGGACGATGTTACTGTTGTTTTTAGCCCCAGGAGGACATCTCCAGCTGGCTAACGACACACTGTCTGTGTTCGATTAGTATTTGCGAGGGGAGGTCATCGCTCCCGTCTCTAGCCTTATGTGATACACACAGACCCGGTTTTCTGGGTAGCTACTCGTCTTTAGTGTGTGATAATCACCAGCTAGCGATGAAAACTCTTCGACTCGCAAAATACTATATGCTTTTTCCAGCGGCAGCCTGTCGCTGATCTCGATATGTATGTCCGTGAGCATATACATATACATACATATATATATATATATATATATATATATATATATATATATATATATATATATATATATATATGTATATATATACACACACACATATGTATATGCATATAGATGTATATACAAATGGTTCATGTCCATGTGACTGAATATATTTAAATGTTATTCGTTCACTTTAATTTATATTCTCTGAATAGTAATGCCTTCGCATAAAACCAGACGCTATTCTCAATGACCAGTCTGTAAGATTCATGCAACGTTTAAATTATTCAACCTGTTAAACATCATTCAAATTACTACAACAATATCAATAAGCAGCAACAGAATAAATTGACCTGTACAGACATATAGCACTTCACATTATTTGCGGGGCAAGCGGCAGGTTATAAGTTACTGCGCATGTAATCGTCAAACACTGCCAATAATTCTAACCACAAAGCACGATGCTAGCCTCCGTCAAACGTCACCGACCTGTAATCTGTAGTGTTGGGAAACAATGTCGTACTACTTGAACATGCAGTGTACTGCAATATCCGTAATCTACGCTGTGAAATGACCTGATCTGGGTTAGAGTTAACGTTTAGTTATAGGGCTAGGGTTTATGGTTAGGTTTTAAGATTAAGGCTTAGGGTTATAGTTATAGTTAGGGTTAGGGTTAGTGTTAGATTATACAGTTCTATATTTAAGAGATGAGAAATTATGTACATTATATACATTATTTACATTTGACGGATATTTGTCCTCATCTTGTTTGTTGTTAACACAACGTTTCGGCTGATATACCCGCCAGCCTTCATCAGGTGTCTTGGAGAAATTTCGAACCTGGGTTCTCATTCCTAAGGTATTTTTCGATGTTATTTATTACTATCATTATTATTATTATTATTATTATTATTATTATTATTATTATTATTATTATTATTATTATTATGCGTGATAATAATAATAATAATAATAATAATAATAATAATAATAATAATAATAATAATAATAATAATAACATCAAAAAATACCTTAGGAATGAGAACCCAGGTTCGAAATTTCCCCAAGACACCTGAAGAAGGCTGGAGGGGGTATATCAGCCGAAACGTTGTGTTAACAACAAACAAGATGAGGACAAATATCCATAAAATGTAAATAATGTGTATAATGTAGTGTTAGATTGCACGCTAAATTATAAATGACCAGGTAGATCGCACATTAAAGTGCAAATGGCAAAGTTGGCCGCACACTAAAGTGGAACAAATTCTGTGTAAATACGGCATTCTTAAATAAATGGAAATAGACATCATTCTAACTCTCATCCCGAAATAGTTACGGACATCATAGTCTTCCGTTGCTTCATTCATATTCAATAACAGCAACCACCACCACCACCACCACCACCACCACCACTACAACTACTACTACTACTACTACTCACGTCAAACATCACTGTGAATACCACTTCACAAAACTCCATCAATGTACCAAGACGAGTCTTTCATGCGACAGTATAAGGGCACCCACCTTGTAAAAACTGCTAAATCTCCTTCACATCCTACCGTACCATATTTAAAAAAACCAAAGTTTCATTGAATAATGTAATTATAGACAGTGTGTCCAGTAAAACTTGATGGGATAGTCATGGCTGAACGACTTACATCATAAATGTTTTCGACCAGAGTTAACCTGGGGTTACACATTACCGGCACAAAAACTGACATACCATCAATAACAGAACAGTGTAACACTCCAAATGGTACTTCGGTCGAGATCAGTTTCACTTGATATACGATCTCAATTTGAGCATTTTACTATCCGCACGACTTAATATCCTACATAAACATTATTAACTTTACTACTCGAAGTGATAAAATTATTATAAAATGAACATTCCGTTACTAAGATCAGTGAAATCGTAAATAATATTTACAAGACAGTACTGTCTTCAAATAATTTTAAATAGCGTTATTTCATTAAATCTTATTAACGATTAAAACGGCAAGTTGGCACAACTGTTAGCACAGATGGCAAAATGTTAAGCATTTTCCCCCCGGCTTTTTGCGTACTGAGTTCAAATTTCGCCTTGAACGAATTTTGCCTCTCACTAGGGGGTCGATAAAATAAGTACCTGTTGATCACCGTGGTCGATGTAATCGGTTTCCCCACCCTGCAAAAACTGCTGGCCTTGTGCTCAAATAAGAGAGGCTTATATCTTCTTAACGATTAAAACTGGACAAAATGTTTAGTGGCATTTCTTCCTGTTCTTTACGTTCTGATTTCAAATTCCATCGAGGTCAACATCATTCTTGTGAAGTTGGTAAAATGAGTACATGTTGATCACTGTGATCGACTTATTTCCTTCCCCAAAATTGCTGGCTTTTTGTCAAAATTCGAAACCATTCTTACTTATTAACGGTTATCATAATTTTTTTCTAAAGGGTTTAATATAACTGCAGAATAGATCATTCTTCTGTTTTCCACATCCATCCCAGTAACCTTTGTAAATAAACTAATCAAATTTACGTATTTACCAGTGCAAATAATAATTGCCAACGTCTTAATGTTTTAGTGAAAAGGGAAAAAAAGTTTTGATTAGATGTCATTTTAATTCACCAGCACGCAGGAAGACGTTTGTATTTAAATGAACCGGAAATTTAGTCTTAAAAAAAAGAAGAAAGAAATCATCCTAACATAGGTGCAAACTCTGAGTGGGACATGATACTGCGTAAAATTTTATAGTTCGTGAACGAAAGAAGTGAAATTGTTACAATCGTAACCTAACACGGATCCAGCTGCAACGAAGAACTACACTTCGCGTCAGTGTTTTGCAAACGTTCCATTCCGACTTTCTTTTTTCGATTAAATATAAGTATTTAGAATATTCTTATCAATGGTTGAGTATCTTCAAAAGTGTGTTATTCACAATGTTATACGCAAAATGATGAATAAATAAGGTAACCACCAACGCACACACATATTAGTTTCAAATTTTGGTACAAGGTGAGCAATTGTGGGGAGGGTGTTCGTCGATTACATCGACCCCAGTGCTCAATTCGTACTTATTTTTTCTAGACCACGAAAAGATGAAAGGCAAAGTCGACCGCGGCGGAATTTGAACTCTGAACGTAAGGTCAGATAATATGCCGCTAAGCATTTTTTTTCCGGCGCGGTAACGATTCAAGCAGCTCTATCATATGAACATATATTATTTTGTCGCCGCCACCCAAATATATGCAGTTCTCATTGTTTTAAAGCGCTGAAATGTTCTCTGTATTTACGATCCTGTTTTAGCGAGGAGTTGTGCGATCTATGACACCAAAACTATTGTAGTGGATACAGTTTCTCATTATCTTCCACCCTCAACCACACCAACCGCACAAATGGCCATAGAGTAGCGGTTCCCCAGACGCTTGTAACATTTCAAGAAGAAAAGGAAAAAAAAAAAAAAACGAAAGAGATCATGGAACCCTTATCTATATTTTTTATGGACGAACCCCATCACCTTTTTATTTATTGAAGATATTAAATAGAACAAAAATTGTTTTAGAGAAAAAGTTTATTCATACAAAAAAAAAACCTAATTAAAAAAATACATGACTAAGTGTTACCAAATAAACTAAATGAATGAATAAATAAACGGAATTTTTTTCACTAAACCCGGTCTTAGAAAGCCAGTAATACCGCAAGTTAGTTGTTCGTAACAATATTGGTTTTAAATTTTGACACAGAGCCAGTAATTTTGAGGGAAGTGGGCAAGTCGATTACATCAACTCCAGTGCTTAGCTGGTACTTATTTTATCGATCCCGAAAGGATGAAGGGCAAAGTTGACCTCGGTGGAATTTGACCCAAGAGCATAGCGACGGGCAAAATGCCGCTAAGCATTTTGCTAATTCACCGCCTTAGTGTTCATAACACTATTATTCATTTGCATAAGATTTGTATTTACTTATTTTAGAATGGTTTTTGATAACGTTCTCAAGGTAACTGGTTTTAGTCCTGTGTTCCGCGACTGGATTGCCGCAATGTATAACGATATCTGTTTGGTGGTTAGTGGGAGCAGCCTCACCAGTCGGAGCCACTCAGTATCAAGCGCTCGGTTCGTGAAAGCTGTCCCTTCTTGTGTTTTCTACATGTTCTGAATTTTGAGCCACTAGTGTAGAAACTAGAGAGGTTGAAAGACAAACCACACGGACTAGAATGTTGAAGAACCGTGTCAGCATATGCAGACTACATCATCGTCTGAGCGTCGGACACTGGACATATCGAGGTGATTGACACAGCTTTAAGGGACTTTGAGGCGGTGACAGGAGGCTTTGTCATATATTACATCATCTCTGTCCTATCTTACTCCTTACTGTCGTGTTATACCTAAGTTCACACCTCACTTGACAGAAACAGCTGCTTTTTTGTTTTCTGTGGAAGGGATGTATTCCATTAGTCAGACGCTTCAGTTGTCAACATCTGCTGAATGCAGGATTGGGCATACCGTAGATGATGACACTTGGGTATGCAGTGGGGCTGTGGAATCTCCAGCGTTTCCTTGATGGTGAGCAGGTGTAATTTCGTTTGTCACACTCGTTTACCAAAGCTAGTTTCTTTCGGATCAAGCACAGATCGAGACGAGGTGCAGGGTACATAGAGTGACGACGAGCAATACTCCTTCTCAGCAGGGTGACTTAGGATCTGTTTCACCCACCATTTGGGGGGGGGGGGATTTTGCTGTTACAATTGTTTCGTTAAACCTTATTATTTTTTCCGTTCTTTAAACGATCCTATGTAAACTCTCTACTGTCCTTTGTCTTTGTCTTGTCCTAAATATTTTCGTGGCCTTTGTGATCAATAAAGAAGATATCTTTTCTACTCTAGGCAGAAAGCCCGGAATTTTTTGGTGGGGATGGGGCCAGTCGATTAGATCGACACTAGGACGCAACTGGTACTTAATTTATCGACCCCGAAAGGATGAAAGGCAAAGTCGACCTCGGCCGAATTTGAACTCTGAACGTAAAGACAGCAATAAAGAAAATATTACCATCAATATAGGCACAGACATGGTTGTATGGTTAAGAAACTCGCTTGCAACCACGTGGTTTTGGGTCAAAGGTTTACTGAGCTACATCTTGGACAGGTGTCTTGCATTACACCCCTGGACCAACCAATACGATGTGAGAGCACTTGATAGACGGAGACTGTGTGGAAGCTCGTCGTATTTATATATGTGTGTGTGTGTATAAGTATGTGTATACATACAGGCAGATAGATGGATAGATAGAGGGGGAGCGAGAAAGAAAGAAAGAGAGAAAGAAAGAGGGAGGGAGAGAGAGGGAGGGAGAGAGAGAGGGAGAGATAGAGATGGAGAGATAGAGAGGGAGAGATAAAGAGGGAGAGATAGAAAGGGATAGATAGATAGATAGATAGATAGATAGATAGATACATAGATAGATAGATAGATAGATAGAGAGAGAGAGAGAGAGAGAGAGAGAGAGAGAGAGAGAGAGAGAGAGAGAGAGAGAGAGAGAGAGAGAGAGAGAGAGTGTCAACGGATGAGATCCAGATACGTTCGATATAACTTAGTTATGTTGAAATGATATCAACTTATTCTGAAATCTTTACGGAGGACTAAGTTCACGGGATAAAGAGTGACTATAAGAGGAATCTAGGCGAGCAGAGATCGAGATAATGATGCAAATAAACTATATCTATTCTCCTTAGCTTTTTTGTGTCTTTATTCTCTGAGTAAATTTGCTCTGTAAATATATAAATACCTATATATTTATACTCAAATATTTCCAGTCTTTGTTTCTCTCTATTTATACGTATATACGTATGTATATTTTATATACCTAGCCAAAGTAGTTTTATCTGTTTCTTGGCATCATTATATCTGTCTCCTTGTCTCTCTGTTTATTGACATCATTATCCCTATCTGTGTGTGTGTATGTATGTATATATATATATATATATATATATATATATATATATATATATATATATATATATATATATATATATATATATATATATATATATATATATAAATATATATATATATATATATATATATACATACATATATACATATATATATATATATACATATATACATACATACATACATATATATATATATATATATATATATATATATATATATATATATATATATATATCGGTCTTTCGTTCATGTTTTCGTCTTTATGTTTCGTTTCTCATTGTGTTTAACGTTTTTTGTGATGTCCCGTACCCATATATGCATGTATGTATACATATAGGTGTAGGTATGTACATATATGTATGGATATATGCATATATTTATATATTATTTATGTTATTATATATATATATATATATATATATATATATATATATATATATATATATATATATGTGTGTGTGTGTGTGTATATGTATATAAAATTAGTATACATTTATACACAAAAGACGTCCTAACAGGATGAACAACAAATATTAAGTCAAGGCGATCATCTCAAGTCGTATACAATGTTATCGGAAAAACTTCAGTCTTACAGCTGTTTCTGGGATATCTCTCCATCTCCTTATTATTTTACGCCCTTCCTCTATGTCGTCATCTCATTAATATATACCATTCTCATTTTCCTTATTTTCCCTATTTGTCTCTGATGACGGAATATTCTATACTCAGGGATATCCCAGAAACAGCTGTAAGACTTAATTTTTTTCCAAGAATAATATTTGTACGACTTGAGATGTTTGCCTTGATTTAATGTTTGTTGCCCCCTTTAACAATTATATATCAGCTGCATAGGCAATCTGCAACTGCTCCATAACTACCGTCTCGGCCATAGCTTTGGACTCCTAGTAATCCGTTACAACACTTACCTAACGTACCTAATCGTTTAGATCACCCGTGAACTAAACCCCCATACTTTGAATATAAATATATATATATAAATATATTCTTTTATTCTTTTACATGTTTCAGTCATTTGACTGCAGCTATGCTAGAGCACCGCCTTTGGTCGAAGAAATCGACCCCAGAAATTATTATTTGTAAGCCTAGTACTTATTCTATCGGTCTTTTTGCCTAATCGCTGAGTTACGGGGACATTAACACACCAGCAAGTGATGGTGGGGGAACAAACACAGACATACGCGTTCACACACACACACACACACACACACACACACACACACACACACACACACACACACACACACATATATATACGACGAGCTTCTTGCAGTTTCCGTCTACCAAATCAACTCACAAGTCTTTAGTCGGTCCGAGGCTACAGTAGAAGACACTTGCCAAAGGTGGCACGCTGTGGGTCTGAACCCGAAACCAGGTGGTTGGGAAGCAAGCTTCTTACCACGCAGCCACGCCAACACTCACACACACACATATACATGCATATATGCATGTATCTTTGCATGTGAGTGCGTGCTGCGCGCGCGTTCGTGTTTGTGTGCGTGTGTATCTGTCTGTCTGCTTTTGTGTATGTGTTTGCCTTGCCCACTGCTTTGACACTTGGGTTGGTTTATTTACGTTCCTAACAAGTGGGGTCGATAGAATAGCTGCAAGACGCATAAAAAATAAGTACCTTGGTTGATTTGATAAACCAAATCCTTCAGAATGACCGCAGTCCAATGATTAAAACAAGCGAAAAGAACAAATAATGATAAAATATATCAACAGGTGATTATTGATTTTAAACAGTCCTTGAAGGTATCTTGTCATCGAATTTACTGGATAATTTCGTTTATTGGAAGTTTTTCAACTCCTTTTATTAGATGTCCCGAACGGTACTAGATAGCAATATATGTAGATTCTACGGTAGTGTACTAGCTCCTGAGGCCGTATATATGCAAGTGAGTGTAAAAAACGGAGTATACAGTCATATTATCAAAAAGAATTCCACTGGTGACTAACCTGTCTATTTTTTTTTCAAATAACACACAGTTTATGTGTGTGTGTGTGTGTGTGTGTGTGTGTGTGTGAGTGTGTGTGTGTGCGTGAGCGAGTGTGAGGCGAGTATGTACGAGTGTATGTGTGTGAGTGTGCGCGCTTGTTTACGTATGACAGTGACATCACTGTCATACACAGAAATGGGATAAATAAACGTTTTTGATGGGCGATAAAGTTGCGGTCCATCCCTGCTAAACATAATTACCGACTGACTCTCTTGTCTAGTAAAAAACAAGCGCGCACGCATGCCTGTGTATGTGCCGTGCGTATATTTCAAGTTTGTCAACCCGTCTTATTAGTAGTGATAAGTGCATTCGTTTGTGTGAGATATCTGTATGAAAGCACGTGCGTGTAAAATTAACGAAGCAGGCAGAAAAACAAAACGCTACTACTACTACTACTACTACTACTACTGCTACTACTGCTACTACTACTACTACTACTACTACTACTACTACTACTACTACTACTACTACTACTACTACTGCTGCAACTGCTGCTGCTGCTGCTGCTGCCGTCGCTGCTCGGGACTAAACAATAACAATGTGAAGACAGTGAGTCTGGGTATCAAAGGCGTTCGTTGCGAGTATGTGGAACTGCTAGAAATACTGAGAAGTGTAGCATTATTACTGGGATAAAAAAAAAAAAAAATTAAAAGCTAAGTAAAAAATATTAAAGAAAGAGCATACAGTATATATATATATATATATATATATATATATATATATATATATATACACATATATATATATATATATATAATCCAAAAAGCAAAGTTACCTCCGGCCTGTCTGCGACCGGACAGTTTCAGAGCTGGAAGCAACAATTGCGTCTAGAATAATAGCATCAACAAAAGCGACTACAACAACAACACACAAGAACACACCCAAAGAACTAGTGGCTACAGCAATAGTAATGATATAACAATAGTCACTAATAAAACAACAGCAGCAACAACAATAGAACTAATGAATAGAGAGACAAAAAAAACATACTAAACAACTTCAGAAAAAATAAACAGCTACCCAAACAATATATATAAATTAAAAAAGTTTAATCCCTCACTTTTAAAGTCATTTCTCTCTCTAATCAGTCCGTTAAAGTTTTAACAATGCATACAGGTCGGTCTGTAAAAACATGAAATAACAGCTGCAATAAGAGAGAGGCTGAGTAAATATTTGCTAGAAATAGTTAATATAGCATTAAATACTAGTTTATTTCAATGCACATTGTGCATATATGTGTTTTAGTGTAATAAATCTTTTATATAAGAATAAGAAGAGTTCCAACCTGGAATGGAAACCAGGACGCGGAATCTCCTGGGGACCTGTCTTTTCATTCTACCTCAGTGAATAGGTTAATGTATTTTCTTTGTCTAAGCTCTCAGTTACTTTTGAAAGTGGAGGAATATAGTCAATTGAATAAACAATGT
>NC_142942.1:35351505-35384005 GCF_046866305.1 Octopus bimaculoides
AATCCTGACACACATCATAAAGCCTGACACAGATCATAAATCCTTTATCAACCTATGCTCAGAGTAAAATCACTAGTTGTCACACACTGAACAAAGAAATATTAAAGCGCTGACGCCCTCCATAATCATCCACAGCAGGAGAGAATGCGAACCGACATCCAACTGCCTTTTTTCTGGCCCTACTAATTCGGCCGCCTAAACTCGACGCAAGTAACTGCCAAAGTACATCTGCACACACACACACACGTGCTCTCCCACACACTCTTTCTCATCCCTATCTCTCCTTTACACACATGCGCCCTATGATGTATTCAAGGTGAGGATTCTTATGTGGTTCATCTATCTGCTAGCAATAGTAGCTAAATCTCATGCTTCAGCGTATCCGAAGGAAAGAAAAAGCGAAAAGAAGAAAAAAAAAAAATTGTCATTGTCCGATTTTCTACTCCATCATAATCGATTTTTAGCTAAACAGCAACAACATGTATTTAAACGTGTCAATAAGCAAAATTATATTCGCTACAAGGACTAGCTGTAAGATATGGCATCCAAATCGCCCTCAAATTTAACCTTAATTCGTAAATATATAAATATATATATATATATATATATATATATATATATATATATATATATATATATATATATATGAGTGGATTTGGTAGACGGAAACTGAAAGAAGCTCGTCGTATATATGTATATATATATATGTATGTGTGTGCGTGTATGTGTTTGTGTGTCTGTGTTTGTCCCCCAACATCGGTTGACAACCAATGCTGATGTGTTTACGTCCCCGTAACACTAGCGGTTCGGCAAAAGAGAGCGATAGAATAAGTACTAGGCTTCCAAAGAATAAGTCCTGGGGTCGATTTGCTCGACTAAAGGCGGTGCTCCAGCGTGGCCACAGTCAAATGACTGAAACAAGTAAAAGAGTAATATATATATATATATATATATATATATATATATATTACATTCAGCATTGTATTCGTAGAAATACAAAACCTGACTAAAATGGATGGTCACGGCTGGAGCGCACGTCTAATCGAGGCTGCAGAATAACAAAAGACAGTTTACATGAGAACTAAAAGTTATAGGGAATATGTATATTATCGATTTCTGCTCTTCAAACACCACCGCATGCATATATCAATATGGGACATACACATATAGTACATCTGTTCGCACACAAATACACACATAAACACACACACACACACACACACACACACACACACACACACACACACACACACACATGGACATATACACACACATATGCTCGCTCTCTGCTTTTAAATGCATAAAATTTAATACGGATAAGCACGTGCTTTTGTACACCCAACAGATGCATACATGCACGCACACACCTCACACACGCACACACGCACGCACACACACACACCTACACACACACACCTACACACATATTCAGGCCACGGAAATATTCTTTCAAAGATCCAAGTTGCAGAAGTTGCATGAATATTTATACTTAAATGAATATGAATCATCATTTCTGTTTGCATATTTATATTCATAGAGTTGGCCACAATGGCTAAGCCAACACGAAGAACTCAGAACACATGACGAGAATTTTAGAGAAAGACAGATTAAGATTCATGCCCACACAGACACACACACACACACACATGTATTTATACACATATTTATACATAGGGATACACACACACACACACACACACACAAACAAGCATATATAATTTCGCATGTATTTTTATATGAATATATGAATTTTGTATTTCTATATCTATCGGTCAGTCTCTTTCTATCAATCTATCTAGCTGCCTCTCAACCTCCCTAGCTACTGATCTATCTATCTATCTATTGGCATATACATATTCATATGCATAAATATATGCCCATATATAGTTACACGCACGTAAACACCCATACGCGCACACAAGCCGGTTAGAGAACATAGTTATTTAAATTTAAATAATAAGGGTGAAAAATTGAATATTAATTTGATTAATATCAATCTTAAACCAGTGGCCTAACAAATTGAAAAATCTGAAGATTCAGGAAAATCATATTACATGCATATAAGAGGGATGACCACTAAGTGGCATCCCGGCAAAATTCTCTGCAGAGAATTATTTTCTGTACAATTATTTCCGGTATTTGGCGCGCCAAAACGAAGACTTTTGAAATATAACCCCAAATGTAATTGGTAGAACTATATACATGTTCAATCTCATGCGGACGTCTCGTGTATAGTTCTGCATATTATATTGCAAAGACGATCATACTGAAGAGTTGCAGACAATTACGTAAGCGGTTCACAACGAAACCGGTCTATGATTAATCTTTATATTTTGTACCTTTTCATTTGTCTTGCTCGCTTACGTTCTGTAGTTTGCTGAATTTTCTTGAGAACAATCTTTTCTTAGTGGTCAGACCGTAGGTGGTTTTTTTCTAGCAAAAGGGATGTCCACTTAGTGATCATCCCTCTTATATATATGTAATATATATATATATATATATAAATGTAAGATCCAGGGATCGAGGTGTAGGAAGAACGTTAATTTCGAGCAATCCGTAGTGAATATAAAAAAAAACAACTTCCTTTTATTGAGACGGAAGGTTGTGGGTTTTTTTCCCCCGAAGAACGATGAGCTGGAAAAAATTCTTTTAATATCCCTCGGTAGGCAACCAGGATTGCCGAGTGTGTTGAAAAGAATACAAGAGTTAAGGAATGGTGTATGATGAAATGCGGGCTACACATGTTTCTTAGCGAATAGAACCTCAGAAGTGAGGTGTATATCGCCGGCTACTCTTGAGGCCAGGGATATCTTGATTAGATGAAAGGCTGCATTGTCGGAAGGAGGTACATGTTAACGCAAAGGTTCGATCAGAATGTGTGGCGGGCACAGTATGTGAGGGGTGTATAAATGAGGGGAGAAATAAGTAATAGAAGGGAAGTGATAGATAAATAAATAAAGTAAAATATAGGTGAGTGATAGAAAGGAAGAAGTGGACGGGTCGGTGGTAGATAATACAGAATATATAAACCATTTACTACATGTATGTGTGTGTATAAATGGGTGTCAGTATGTGTAGCATAAATATGTTTATATACCTTTAAGTAATTTTGATAGCGTATATTTGTGTCTTTTTTAACTACAAATACGTAAGCATACACAAGCACACATACACACAAACACGCACAAACACACGCACACACACATACACACATGCATACACACACTCACACAAACACACACACACATGTGCACACGCGCCCGCGCGCACACACACGTACACACATTGCATTAATTAGGTAGATAATACGCATAAGTTTCGATGTGTGTAACTTAAAATGTTTTATTTAACGCTTTGTTTAATACTGATACAGGGTTTTAATGAATTACAGAACAGCCCACAGTTTGTGAGAAGGTATTAATGCAAACATATATTAAACAATGTACACATACACGCACACACACATATGGATGTGTGTGTGTATGTGTATATATATATATGTATATGTATACGCGTGTATATATATATATATATATATATATATATAAATATATATACAGCCGAGGGATTATCCATCGGCTATTTAATGCTATTTTTGGCCTGCTGTCGCCTGTGTCATTGGTTCTGTTATTATCATTCTTAAAATAGTTACATTGGATAATAATAGAATTAATGACACCTTCGTAAATTAATTTTAATATATATATATAAAATTGCAGCGTGGAAGGTGTTTATAAGCCATTTAAGAAATACACAAAAACCGTTAGATTCACTTCAACATTTAAATTTAATTTGCCAAAATATTTTCGTCGCTTTGAGACCGCGACCTGTTCCCTGACAAAATTCTGTGATGTAACACGGAATTTTCTCAGTGAACAGGTGTTCGTGTGCGTATATGTGTCTGTGTGTTTTTGGAATATATTGTGAAAACATTTTTCTTTTTTTGCTTTTTCTATTGAGAGAATATAGTTTAGTGGTTAAGTGTTTTTTATAAGGATGGTCATTCAAAGACATTAGGAGGAAATATTTTCCAATTTGCTTTGTTGTGTGTATTTGTCTGTGTGAGTGTATGTGTGTGTCTATGTATGTGTGTTGTAAGGTATGACGAGCTGTGTGTGTACGTTTTGGGATATTTTGTCAAAGAATTTTTTATTTCTTTTTTTTCCTATTGAGAGAATATGGTCAGTAGTTCTGGCCAACTGTGTAGTGTGTGTGTGTGTGTGTGTGTACGTGTGTGTTTGCGTGTGTCTATGTTTGTCTGTATGTGTGTGTGTGTTTGAGTGTGTGTACATGTGTGTATGTTGTTTTGTCTGTGTGTGTATATTTTTCGTGGTGTATTTGTGTGCGTATGTATGTGTGTTTTTTGTTGTTTGGTGGTGTAAATTGCGTGCATATGTGCGTTTTTTTTGTTTTTTGGAAACATGTTCTGGAATTTGTGGTGTGTGGGTCTATGTTGTGTGTTTTTTGTTTTATGGAGATGTTTTGTGTGTGTATGAGTGAGTGTGTTTATGTGTGTGTTAGTGTGCGCGTATTTATGCGTGTACACTGTTTAATATATAGGGATCTAGTTAAACTGATTCACAAAAATATACATCTTTTAAAAGGAAGTAAAAGACTTGAAAATCGGCTATACTAATGTAGTTTTCCAGTCTTATTGCTTTAAAGGTATGATGTTGTGGAGAAAAAAATTGGAGGAAAAAGTTACAGAGGTTTAAAAATCGAAAAAAAATGGGGACTTTTAGCCATTAGCGAGACAGAAATTTTCTGCCCTTAGCGGAGCGGTGTCAACTTTAAGGTTGCACCCTGTGAAATTTATAGTTTAGCGTCTGTGAAATGACCTGCTCATTGTAGACTTCTTAATAAACAGAAATACTTAATTTTATTGTTGGTTTCTAAATAAACAGAAATACCTAATAAAATCAACATATACCATCTTATTGTTTCTTTCGTCTCTTCATTGATTGTATGTTTTTATTATCTTTTAAAAAGTTGTATTATTAATATATTTGTCTGTATGTGTTTATTTTATGCGTATTTCAGTATTAGGTATACCTGCCATGTATTTGTGTACATCATTAATATATAAGTGCACATATGTGTGTGTGTGTATGTGTGTGAAAAGGGGGCGTCTGTCTTCAAAACTCCAAAGTTGAGTACCGTTTTCATGTTTGGGTCTGTAAACTACTATAAGAATAACACTGGTCAATGTAGAGTTTGTCCCAAGAAAAAGTATACTTCTATCTTATATGTTTTTGCATGCAGAATTCAAAAATAATGTCAAATTATCTGTATCACTCACAGTTTCTCTGTTCCACGATATCCCTCTCAGTTCCTGTTACGTGGGCCAAATTTCAGTTCAGCTGTTGAAATGTGAAGCTGACGGTTTAAGAAATACTTCTATTTTGGATGCTGCGGCCAGGGCGAGATCCAGAGATTCTTCGGCCGAGCGGAACAAAATTCTGAAGTACCGTGATCTGTCGCCAAATTACATTTTTCATCCTGTGGCATTCGAGACGTTTGGTGGGGTCGGACTACTGACTGCAAGATTCCTGTCTTCACTGGCAGCTCGCCCAGCTGAAGTAACTGGTGAAGCTCGTGAGGGCGCTTGGTTGCTCCAGCGCATAAGCCTCACCATCACCTGCAGCAACGCTGCAAGCGTGCTTGCATGCCTCTATAGGCATTAGAGAGGTTTCCCAGCGTCCCCAAATTTTCAACCTAAGGTGGTGAATTGTAATGTTTTTGTGTTTTTTTGGTGCGTTTATTGTTTTGTAAGTTTTTCAATTGTGTTCTCTGTTTCGTCCATTTTTCTAATTTAATTTTTTTTTTCTAATTTATGTCATATGTTTCACAACAAATTCCACAATCTGTTGAAAAATGAAAAAAAAAAAAAAAAAATTAATAAAATTTATCTATGTTTATATCTGATAAAAAAAAACTATATCCTTATTCAACTAAAAATATTACAATTGAAATGTTTATGAATAGAATTAACCTAATGAAATCATAAATCCAGCTATCTGAGTCAATGAGTCCCTGAAGCTTGCCAATACTGAGTCGATGAGTCACCGATGCTTTGTCAGTACTGTGCTTGAAGTGTAGGTGTGCGGATGTGTATTAAGTTCACATATTCCATTCACCTTTATAATGCCAAGAAACTGTATAAACATCGTAAACAACTTTTGCTATATTTGCAGTGACTTAACATTCAAGTCACAAAACACGCGGGTGAAAAGGATCTCGTGGTGTGAAGAATCAAAACAGCACAGACACGGGTGAAGTGAAACTCAACACAGCGTGCGGTTGTCATGGTAACAAGCTGCTTATGCTACGCTGTCTGTTGATTGACTAAAATCACCCAAATTTTCCAACTTTAATTCCAAATAACATCAGATCGTAATCAAAATTCAGAGTTGCATCGATACACAAAATTGAAAGCAATCTGAGCAAAATTAAAGGGGGCTCATTTTGCGAATGAAACTAACTAGATCCATATACAGAAATAATTTTCACGTTATTGAAACGTTTGAACTTCTGAAAAATCTTCAGGAAACGTGAAGAATATTTACCATGGAGTTTTATTTTATGTTCCTCTGTATTCATGGACAAAAAACTTCGCGGGAAGCATCTTTCATTTTCTGACCCCTACATCATGGTTAATGCGAGTTTATATACCTACATGCATAATACATACATACATACATACATACATACATACATACGTACACACACACACATATAAATGTGTGTGCGTGTTTTGCATATACATTTCTGTATTACACACATATGGTATTGATGATGATGATGATGATGATGACGATGATATCCTTTCTATTATCGGCACAAGACCTGAAAGGTCTAGGGGAGGGACGGGTAGTCAATTACATCGATGCCACTTCTCGACTGGTATCTATTTTATCGATTCTGAACGGACGGAGGGCAGTGTTGACCTCAGTTGAATTTTATCTCAGAAATTTCAGATGGACGAAATACAGCTAAGCATATTGTCCGGCGTGATAGCGACTCTGCCAGTTCATAACAAAAATAAGCTTTTCTGCTTTGAAATTATGCAGGATGGGGGTTATCGGATGGGGGTTATCGGATGGGGTTACCTCAGTGCTCAGACGGAACTAATTTCATCAACCCCGAAAGGAAGGAAGACAAAGTCGACCTCTCTCGCTGGAATTTGAACTCAGAACGTGGCACTTGAAGAAATGCTGCTAGGCATTTTGTCGGTGTGCTAACGGTTCTATCAGCCCGCCTCCTTAACAACAAAAACGACGACGACGATAATGAGGATGATAATGATGATGATGATGATGATGACGATTATGATGAACATGATGATGATAATGATGATGATTTCATATTTTGGCACCAGACCAGCATTTTCGAGGGAGGCAGTTAGTCGATTGCAACAACCCTAGTGATCAACTGGTACTTACTTTAACGACTCCGAAGAGATGGAAGGTTAAAGTCGATCTCGTCAGAACGTAAAAACGGACAAAATATATATGCATATACGCACGCACATATCTCTATATACGCACGCATATATCTCTATATACACACGCACATATCTCTATATACGCACGCATATATCTACATACGCACGCATCCATGCGCACACTCACAAGCGTGCATGCGATAATATACGCAGTTTTAGACGCGTTTTGACCTTGTCACTACACAGTAATTTCCCTTTGTTTTTAACGGTCATTTTTCACAGGAATTTTCAATGGCCGGATAACTGAAGAGATGTTGGCGTGGGCTCCCAACCTGGCATCCGAAACTCGGAGTTTTATCATGGCTACTGAATAAGTGTCACATATTTTTACAGATAAAAATATTTTGCATAATATCGTGGTCTCTTTCTTTCTTTTGTTGTCCTTCCTGTCAAATATATATATATATATATATATATATATATATATATATATATATATATATATTAACCGTTTGTCTCACTTTGATTTTTAATGGCTGTTCTTGGTTTGCATATTTTTTTCTCTCTGTCCTGTTTGTTTTCAGGGTTAGTTCTTCTTTTCGTTTTGTTTTTGTGAGCCCTGACGTTATCAAAAATGACTGTTACCAATCTTGTCCAATCATCGATATCTTAATGAATCTAGAAAAAATATTGGCTGATGAAATGGGTTTATCCATGTTTCTATTAGGTTTTGTCGTTTTCGTTAATTATTGTAGTCACCCTTTACCAATATTTTTATTGTAAACACACCCACATATATATATATAACACTGCACACACACGCGCACACATCCGTTCGTGTTGGAATCTAGAACTAGCTGTGCATTAGAATGAATCGTGGTTTTTGAAGTTACTGGGAAGTTCTATACTCATTCGCTGCCTCGGTTGCAGATATTGGTAATTTGTTTGTTCGTGTGTGTGTGTGTGTGTGTATGTGTGTGTGTGTGTGTGTGTGTGTGTGTGTGTGTGTGTGCTTGCGTGCGTGCGTGCGTGTGTGTGTGTGTGTGTGTGTGTGTGTGTGTGTGTGTGTGAGTTATCCTTCTTTTGTGACTTGCATATAATTACCTGGACGTTGGTGTTTCTTCTAGTATATATAATGTTAATTTTTTCTTGTGTATAGGCACAAAACCAGTTTAGTATAGGAAATAGTGGTTGATATCTACCACAGTATTTGACTGGCGCTTCATTTAACAGCTCCTCGAACGATGACAAGCATAGGCAACAGCGCTACAATTTGAATTGAGAACATAAAAGGTCCATAACTAAATATCACAAACAATTGTACTCGACGCCCTAACAGTTCTTCTAAACCAGGGCTGTTTTGTTAGTATGTATGATACACATACAAATATATACATGCCTACAAATATAGACGCATACGTTCAGAAGCAATAATGCAAAAAAATCTTTTACTCTTTTATGCATTTCAACCCAAAGGCTGTGTTCACGTTGGAGCACCGAGTAAATGTCATTGATATTTGTGGTATTGTAACTCACCAACTGTTGATGACACATTAATGGTGATTATAATTGACTAGGGAAACTCACATAATTCTATCCATTATAACTCTGTTAGCTATTCTATCAGTCCTGGATGGAATAAAAGACAAATAACAAATACAACTCAAGATTGAAGCTAATACGCGTTCCCTTTTCCCGAAAATGGCATTTATGTTAATCTTATCCGGCAGTGACTGTGGAGTAGTTGATCCTATTTAACGTGAAACTGTCAATTTTTAGATGCGGAAATGAAAAATTTTATCGTTCCATTTTTTGCAAGAGTATTTAACATATATTTAGCATTTTTAGCTTAATACGCTAGTGAAGTACTGTATCTTAAATTCATGATGTCCCCTTCATAGTTCGAAAACATTTCAAACTTGTTTAGTCAAAGACAAAGATTGGTATCTGCTTATATATCTGTAACGGTATTATACAAAATCATCCAAAAGAAAACCATTCAACTTATAGGAATTCGATTGCCAACATTTGCTTACACCCCATCCCATCGCGCCTTACAGGCATCGGCATAAAAAAAAAGCTTAAGCTGAAGATCATCTATATCAGTGTTTCTGGTCTGGGACGGCATGCAAATGTCAGGGAAATAACTTGTTCTTCTCTCCCATCTAATTACTAAGAACAAACAAACTAACCCCAGATAGGTTAACACCCGAGCTCAAGATTTATCCAAGTCAACAAACCCTTGTAACAAAATGTTCTACAATAATATTTATCGCCAAGGATTCATAACCACTACATCAGCTCTATTTCCAGCTAGCATTGTGATTTATATGACTGGGCCAGGATAAACGTGTAATATCACAAACGAAGTAGAAATTTTCAGCTGATAAACTGTTGTTCAGTCTTCACAAATTTATCATTAGATAATTCATACAATTAGTGATTTATAATATATAATGATGATGTTATAATTCAGAATCTCTGAGTTTGCATCAGGAATATCGTGTTTAACTCAAGATTCGGGCCTTTCAGAAATATCATTACCACGCAAATCAACCCGGACCGACAGAAGGAAGTATACACCTTGCTGTTAGTTTGGAAGGACACGAGTATGTATCAGGAATCTTGTTCTAAGTGATGACTACCATAATTAGCCTTGAGAAATAGCGCATTGCTGATTCTGATTTTGGACACTTGAAGTTTTAAACATACTTGAATCATATTGACATCGGATATGTGCGTAAAGTTAAGATCATTGCTAGGTCATTGCACTCGCTACAGCAGATGTCTGCTATCACACTGTTAAGTTGCTTCTTCTGCTTAAACTATTGCAGATCACCCTCCCCCCAGACATTTCTCAATTTATGCTACATTTTGGAACTACATTTTCTGGTCGCTACAGTTTTCACATTTATAGCGAGCAGACCCTTTCTCTGTGTTGTTTACTTCTTGGCAGCAAGCATCATCAATCTATGTCGCATAACAAATGCCATACGATAAAAATTCTTGATTTATGAAAATGATCTCTGCTCCTGGGGCAGAAGAAGGGATAATCTAAGGATTCAAGATTTTCTCCAAAACTAACATACCATTAAGGAAAAAGGCAGGCTTATTGCCTAGAATGACACGCGCTTTTGTCTCAACAACCTTCATGTGCACAACAACTGTTCGACCTTATCTCTAGTGGGCAAAGAACTTAGACTTACACAAAACAAAAGAGAAATCAGTAAGGCCTAGGATTGTCCTTCGTTGTTTAGTAGTCTTTGTCTTTCCTTTGAGCCCGTGGGTTGTCCATTGTTCGTTTCACAGAAAAAAAGAAGATAATTTTTGTTCTTTTGCTGTAGTCATCGTTCTTGTTACTGTTATTGTCGTTGTTGCTGCTTTTGTTTATGCTGTCGTTGTTATTGCTATGGTTGCTGCTGCTACTGGCACTCCGTCGCTTACGACGATGAGGGTTCCAGCTGATCCGATCAACGGAACAGCCTTGTCGTGAAATTAACGTGTACCCATAACGTAGTTCTCAGGCGGATTCAGCATGATACAGAAAGCAACAAAGCTGGCCCTTTCAATTACAGGTACAATTCATTTTTGCCAGTTGAGTTGACTGAGGCAACGTGAAATAAAGTGTCTTGTTCAAGGACACAACGCGTCGCCGGTTTTCGAACTCACGACCTTACGATCATGAGCCGAATACCCTAACCACTAAGCCACGTGCCCTTATGTGGCTTAGTGGTTAGGGTATTCCGCTCACGTTGCTGCTGCTGCTATTGCTACGACTAATTCCCACTCCTGTGAAATTACGCTCAATACTGCAATAGAAAGTGGTCAAAGTGTTAAATCACACAGGCTGTAGAATATTTTTCTCCTCTCATTGGTTCATCTGCGAATCCATTTTGCCTCCTGCCAGTGCGAACATTATGATGGTATTATTGAAATCCATTATTTTTTTAAAAGAAAATATGAATTTAGAAAACCACAGAATTTTAAATGAAAATTCAACCTCATGCGGGGCTCTCATCAGATTATAAAAAAAGAAACACACACAAAAAAACAAAAACAAACAAACAAAAAAAAAACACGCATTTGAATGTCAGTTTGTTAATGTAATTAACAAGGAAAAAATAGGGAATCCCGTTTAGAGCAACGGCAACAAAATCATAAGAAAAAAATCCCGTGGTGACAAAGGGTAAAGATGATAATGATGACGACGACGATGTTGACCATGACGGTGATAATAATGATAATAACCCTTTCTATTAAAGGCACAAGGCCTGACATTTTGAAGAGGGTAAAAGTCGATTACATCGACCCCAGTGTTTCACTGGTACTTAATTTATCGACCCTGAAAGAATGAAATGCAAAGTCGACTTCGGCAGAATTTGAACTCAAAGCGTATAAAGGCAGACGAAATGCCGCGAAGCATTTCGCCCGGCGTGCTAACGACTCTGCCAGCTCGCTGCCTTCATAGTAATAACAACAATAATAATAATAATAATAATAATAATGGTAATAATAATGTTTTAGGCTATGAAGTATTATTATTATTATTATTATTATTATTATTATTATTATTATTATCATTATTATTATTATTATTATTATTATTATTATTATTATTATTATCATCATCATCATCATCATCATCATCATCATTATTATTATTATTATTATTATTATCATTATTATTATTATTATTATTATCATTATTATTATTATTATTATTATTATTATCATTATTATTATCATCATCATCATTATTATTATTATTATTATTATTATTATTATTATTATTATTATTATTATGACCTCAAACTTGATGAAGCTCAAGTTAGTTCCCTCGTTGACACGGCGTTTACCTTGAGTGCTGATATCAAAATGGAGTACGGACCGAGAAAGTCTGGTGTGTTAGTCTTGAAGAGAGGCAAAATCAAATGTATGGACGGGCTAACGATACCGTCGGGGGAGGTTATGAAGCAAACATAAGAGACTGACTACAAGTACTTGGGGATTTTGGAAATGGATAAATTAATGGAGAGAGAAATGACAATAAAATTTAAGGTGGAGTACTTGCGCAGACTGAGACTGATCTTTAAGTCGAAATTAAATGGACAGGATAAGATCGAAGTTATCAACACTTGGGCGGTTTCACTCCTTAGATATGGAGCAGGGGTAATCGCATGGACAGTAGAAGAACTAAATAGCTTAGACAGAAAGACAAGGAAGTTGCTAACTAGATATGGGTCACTCCAACCAAAAAGTGACACAGACAGACTGTGTACCAAGAAAAGGAGGGGGAAGAGAACTTACTAGATGCGAACACAGCATTAGAGCAGAAGAAAACAACATAGCATGGTAAGTAAAAAATGCAACAGAACCGCTATTATTACAAGTAAGGAGGTTAGGCTTGTGTAGGATGAACGATTGCAAAGATAAAGCACTATACAAGAAATTGAAAACGAATATGACTGAAAGTAGGTGGGTAAAGAAAAGAATGCATGGTCAATTTCATAGAGATGTTGAAGAAAAGACAGACAGAGAAAAAAGACGGCTGTGGATGACTAAAAGTGATTTAAAACCGGAAACGGAGACTGTAATTTGTGCTGCCCAAGAGCAAGCACTAAGAACAAACTACATAAAATACAGAATAGACAACACGGCAGAAAGTGATAAGTGCAGAATCTGTGGACAAAACGGTGAAACCGTATGGCATATTACCAGCGAATGTACGTCACTAGCTCAGAAGGAATATAAGAGATGCCACGACAATATAGCCAGGCTTGTTCATTGGACAATTTGCAACAAGTATGGACCTGACAGAGCAAAAATTGGTACGACCACAAACCCGAAGGCATCGTCGAAAATAAAAATGCTAAGATCGTATGGGATTCAGTACGACCATGAGATAGAGAATAGGAAGCCAGACATAGTCTTAATTGAGAAAGAAAGCAAACTATGCTGGATCATAGATATAGCATGCCCAGCTGACAACAAGGTATGCGATAAGGAAGAAAGAAAAGTCGAGAGATATGACAGGTTAGCTTGGGAAGTTAAGTAGTTGTGGTCGATGAAAAAGGTAGCAGTAGTACAAATAATTGTCGGAGCCCTGGGAATAGTAAGCAAAAATCTCAAGAAATACGTGGCTGCAATAAGGGTGGAGCACTTGCAGAAAACGGCACTGCTTGGAACCGCTGGAATACTCCGGAAGATGCTCGAAAGATAAGAGGTGTTACCTTAGTTCACTGGTAGTGAACAGCTGACACCGTAGTACATCTCTAGCGTTAGAAGCTGTACAAAGGCAATAATAATAATAATAATAATAATAATAATAATAATAATAATAATAATAATAATAATAATAATAATAATAATAATAATAATTATAATGATAATAATAATAATAATAATAATAATAATAATAATAATAATAATAATAATAATAATAATAATAATAATAATAATAATAATAATCCTTTCTGCTATAGGCACAAGGCCTGAAATTTTTTCAGGGAAGGGATAGTCGATTACACCGATCCCAGTGCTTGACTGGTACTTGATGCAATTTGATGCAATTTGAAATCAGACCTTAAAGAGGGACGAGATGCCGCTAAGCCCTTTACCCAGCGTGCTAACGATTCTGTCAGCTCGCCGACCTAGTAATAATAATGGCTTCTAATTTTGCTATAAGGGCAGCAATTTGGTTGGAGAAGATGAGCCAATTACATCGACCTCAGTGTTCAACTGGTATTTATTTTATCGACCCCGAAAGGATGAAAGGAAAATTAATAATAATAATAATAATAATAATAATAATAATAATAATGATAATAATAATAATAATAACAGTTATCTTTTTTACTCTGTGCCAAAGGCCCGAAATTTTTGGGGAGGAAGCCAGTCGATTAGATGGACACCAGTGCGCAACTGGTACTTAATTTATGGACCCCAAAAGGATGAAAGGCAAAGTCGATCTCGATGGAATTAAAATTCAAGAGTGCAAAGACAGACAGAATACCTATTTCGTTATTGCCCACAAGGGGTTAAACATAGAGGGAACAAACAAGAACAGACGAACGGATTAAGTCGATTACATCGACCCCAGTGCGTAACTGGTACTTAATTTATCGACCCCGAAAGGATGAAAGGCAAAGTCGACCTCGGCGGAATTTGAACTCAGAACGTCACGGCAGACGAAATACCGCTAAGCATTTCGCCCGGCGTGCTAACGTTTCTGCCAGCTCGTGCCTTAATAATAATAATAATGATGATGATGATAATGATGATGATGATGATGATGTTGATGATGATGATGATGATGATGATGATGATGATGATGATGTTAATAATAATAATAATAATAATAATAATAATAATAATAATAATAATAATAATAATAATAATAATAGGGCGGCGAGCTGGCAGAATTGTTAGCACGCCGGGCGAAATGCTTAGCGGTATTTCGTCTGCCGTTACGTTCTGAGTTCCAATTCCGCCGAGGTCGACTTAGCCTTTCATCCTTTCGGGGTCAATTTAATAAGTACCAGTTACGCACTGGAGCTGATGTAATCGACTTAATCCCTTTGTCTGCCCTTGTTTGTCCCCTCTGTGTTTAGCCCCCTGTGGGCAATAGATAAATAAATAAATAAATAAATGAATGATAATAATAATAATAATAATAATTATTGAGAACACCAGAAACATTTAAAAGGAGAGAACATCGTAGAAACGTAATTACAAAGAACACTGGTACATTTAATATGGAAGAACGCTGTCGTTTAGCTGTCTCTAGAAATATCCAATGTCTATTAAGTTACTAGAATATAGCCGTATAAAATTAGAGGAGAAATAACTCAGACCAAACTGCAATCCCCAGCAGACCAGCTAATTTAAAATATTCCCGAAGAAAAAAAGAAATCAGGAATCGAAATAGAGTTCTTAAAAGAAAGTTTTAAAATACAAGTAACGATCACAAAAGCAAAAAATAAAAACATTTAGGACATAAACCCTGAATATATAGCTGGTATGTGCACAACAAAGTAAATAAGAAAGCACACTAATACTAAACTTCTAGAATACCAATTGAAAACTTATGAAATCGACTCAGTATAATACAAAATATAATAGAAATAAGAAGGACAATGAGGGAGATCTAAGAGTAAGTAGTTTGAAAGTTGAAAATTATGAGCAAGGAAATAAAAATAATTCAAGAATTCAAGACAGTAGATCAGCATATAGGCCAATGAAAATACCTCAAAAGCATAATGCTTAACGATGATATAGCAACACAGTTAAAAAAGCGCAAAACTAGACATCATTAACTTAATGTAAATCGATGCGAGTATCAATATCTCCAGTTTCAAAGAAATATTACACGCTGTAGTCACTGAAGGATTCTGGGTACTCCTGTAGCTGTAATCGTAGAGAAATATCGAAACCTAATTAATTCTAAAATGAATATGCAGAAAGAAAGAAAATTGGAGAAAGGAACGTTGTTATCTTTAATAAATTCATATTGAAAAAACACAAAATGTAACAAATACTATAGAAATATGTCTTAAAAATAGGAAGTCTACGATACCAAAGACTGTCAAGAAAAAATGGCGTTAAATAAGTCGGTATTAAAAGGGGTAACAGTTATTTGAGCAAGCCAAACACCTCGATTCCAACTTGGAGCAATTTTATCAGGAACTAAGTAAAAATAAAACATACATTCATGCCAAAAGCATGAGGAAGAGAAGCAGAAGAATTCTTGAGAGAAATATTAGCAGTCAAGAATTCACTGGAGGCAAGGCTATTCAAAATAAGAAATATAGCATCTAAATAATGGTGGGAGGTCATTACAGTAGAAGAAGTTGCTCCAACGGTAAAACAATTTAAGAATATGAATAACAAGGCAACTAGAAGGCACTAAGATATGATAAGATACTAAAGTTATAGTTAAAGTACGTAAAAAGGACGCTGAAAGTGTAAGCATAGACGTGTAATAAAAGATTGAAGAGACAAGAGACAACGCTTCACTGGTTCACTCCAGGGTTAAAACAATTTTTATCACCAGTAATAAAGAAAAAGTAAATCTAGAAATAACAAACCTATAAACTATATACTCTTACAACCTTCAAATCTTTAACTCTAATAATATCACAGAGAATAAAATAAACAACCTGTATCCAGAAGAACAGGAGTGATGTTGTAAAGGCTCAAATGGCTGTAAAGATCAAATATTCAACATGAAAGTTATCATCCAAGGTTGCTAGAGGAGAAAGATGGCTCTGTGCACTGTAAGGATTAATTTACAAGAAGCCATTTCACAGTCTTTCTCAAGTGGATTTTGGAAACATTATAAATAAATAAAACCAAATGATTACAAGGAGATCCATTCAAACAGGTAAACAATTCTGCATCTACAAAGGAAAGAGGGAAATAGTATAATGAGTAACCTCATCCCGATTAGAACTGAATATTCTAAAAGGACTTTATTTCACTCATCTTTTTCTACTTGTTACATTGTAGATAAGAATTGTTTCAGATGTAGAAGTACTTTTTCAGTTATTAAACGGATTTACTGAAGAAATTGTTATGGGATTCAAATTCTGAAAATACTCCAAAGCAACCTCGAAGACAAGAAGAATAACAACTCTAATATATATATATATATATATATATATATATGTATATATATAATATAAATAATACATATATATATAATATAAATAATATATATACATAATATAAATAATATATATATATATATGCGTATGTGGGCACAGGTCGTCACGAAACATGTACAACAAAAAATATGAAGCACGAAACAAGGAAAGACACAAAAGGAAAACAAAACAAACAACATAAAGAACGATCCTTCATCAGTTGTTGGCTGTTTTTCTAGTCTCATATTTCGGAAAAACAAAACAAAACAAAACAAAAGATAAAGCAACCAAAACTCATAGACAGAAGAATTCCACCTAACACTGATTTATAAATGTTTAAAAACAAAACAATATGTAAAATGTTGAAAAGAAATATAAGACGAATTAGATTAATATTTAAAATAGTGAAACAATGCAAAAAGAAAAGAAAAAAGAAAAAAAAGAAAAGGGAAGAGAACATAAAAACAAAGGTAACAAAAGAAAGATGCTGCAGTACTGTAGCCACCCTAGGAATAACTGACAGTTATGATATTTTGAATCAGCTGCTCTACGAACAATCAAGACTTGACAGTACAAGAAATATAACGGTTGCATTTAGAATACCTCATTCAAATTCTGACGTGATATTGCTTCTAAATTTTGGCACAAGGCCAACAGTTTGGGGGAGGGCGATGTGTCGATTACATCGACCCCAGTGCTCAACGGGTACTTATTTTATCGTTCCCGAAAAGATAAACGGCAAAGTCGATCCCGGCGGAATTTGAATTCAGAATGTAAAGACGGACGAGACGCCGCTAAACATCTTATTCGGCGTGCTAACAGTTCTGCCAATACGCCGCCTTAAATTCTGACATAATATTAAATTTAAATTTACCGCGAATGCAGGGAGATGGAATGTTATTATAAAATACTGAAAATAGGACCGCTAATATATCCAGTAAAAATTAATGGTAAACTAATGCAGATAACAAAATAATAGGGAAACAAAAATCTGATTCTGCCTCGAAGAAGCTAAGTAATTAGAGACTGAAAATACAGACAGTTACTGTATAGAAGGAGAAACAACGATCGAAATCGCGAAAAGGTTTAAATCTTTGCTAAAGTCAGGTTCCAGTATGCTATACTGAAGCGACGCAAAGTCCCCTATATGGCTAGAACATGAAAAAAGTGAGTGAGGTGGAAATAGACAAAGTAAACTAGCAAAATTGGCTACGAAGCGCCGGACTCAAAACTAAGTTTAAAGGTTTTTTTTTTTATTGTAACATAATTGTACCCGAATTCTTCACAAACATGTAAACAGAACACAATAACTGTAGATTATGCAGAGATTGCAAAGAAACAATTAGCTACATCATCTCTGACTGTCAAGCCTGGGACACGAAAGAATTACAACTATGGGCATGATCAAGTTGAGACTTACACAGGAAGTTATGACAGCATGATTAAATATTAACAATAAAGAGGTGGTATATTCATACTCCAGAAAGGGATCTTTTAGGAATAGCTCATATTTTAAGAATATCACTTTGTGCCCTAAGGCTTTTGTTAAGGTTTGACATCTTGAAGAAGAAATTCATTATGTATGACCTGTAATGTGCTGTGGAAGTATAATAATAATAATAATAATAATAATAATAATAATAATAATAATAATAATAATAATAATAATATTTATATTTTTAGACATACGTCCAGCTGCTTTCAGGGTAGGGGACTAGTCGATTACATCGATCCTAGTACTTGATTACTACCTGTTTTATGAACCTCGTAAGGACGAAAGGTGAAGTTGGCTTTTGTAAGATTCGTACTCAGAACATTAAGGGAGGGACTGAAATCCGCAAGGCATTTTGAGTGATGCTTTAAGTTTCTGCCAATAACAATAATGATAATGTTAAATTGAACCAGGTACAAAACTATTTTATGTGGGGGTGAGGAGGCAGTTAAACGATTGATTCTATGCCAACGTAATACTGTTAATAGTTTTATTGAAAACTGATATATGCAGTACTTCTCTCTCTCTCTCTCTCTTTCACTGTCTTTGACACACACACACGCACACATACACACACATACACACACGCACGCACACACTGTCTGTCTCTCTCTCTACCCTTGATATTTCAATTGCCGTCTTCTCAGTTATAACTGTTTCATTTAAATCTTTATCAATTTATGTAAGGCGAAAATCCAACATGGCCTTTGCTATTGTTTCTAAAACGAACTATAGAATTAAAGAACAAAGCACTATTTGCTTATTTATTCCTTTATATGAACTAAAGAGAAGAGATTACGTCATCTCTGGATCTAAGTTCTGCTGGAGTCAGAATATGTTATATGTTTACATTGGAAAAGCAATATTCCAATATTTCCAAATTTGTCAATTCCGCAGAATTAGAGATGAACTGCTAAATATATTGGGAAAATACAGCCTAATAGCTTTTGTTTCTTAATAGAAATCTCTATATCTTGCTGCAGAAGCATAATTTGTAAAGGAATAGATAAAATATCAAAATACAAGAACTTCCAGAATGAAAGAGGCTAACATGAGCAATACTAATCAGTGTTTTGTGGTAATTAAAAAATGTATGAAGACAAATATATAAACAATAGCATAGTCTATAGCATTGCACTGATTCTCAAATATACACTTCTCATTTCATCAGATATTCTCTGTATAGGCCACATACAATGCAATAAAATCAGAGCATCAGCAAAAAAGCATTGTCATAACAGCTGATAAAATTTGATACAAACAGAAAATTAATGATATTTCTACAAAATAATAGCAAAACATGTATTGTACTCATCCGAGGAATATAGAGATTACAAGACCTGATAATCATTAATAACGTTGGTTTCTTATATATGTACAAGGTTAATTATTATTAATCGACATCAGTATATTATTAGAATTTAGTTTATTGATTACAGAGGAATAGAAGGAAAACTATCGTTGTTGAAATTATGGAGATGGTATACAACTGACAATACATACATACATACATACATACATACATACATACATACATACATACATACATACATACATGCATACATACATACATACATACATACATACATACATACTTACGACTATAGATCCACTCCATCACTGGGACTGTAAAAATTTGCAAAACTTTCTAGAAGTGTATCATGAACATGTCTAGACACTTAACTGATAAACTACATTCATTAGAATACATAAATAAATCAAGGGATACACATCTGCACACACCTGACTCCAAATACTGCACATATACACTCACACATGCAAGAATACCCTGTTGATGTTGGTGAAATTCTAATGAAAAATCCTTGAATCTAGGTTAGAAGCTGGCTTTTCTATTGACAAGAAACCTTGAATTAAAACCGAATAATGACATACAAACATATACATATACATATATATGCACCACACGTACACAAACATACATATATACAGGTAAGTTATGGTTTCAAGTTTTGCCACAAGGGCAGCAGTTTCGGGGAAGGGGTTGAGTCGATTACATCGGTCCCAGTGTTTCACTTGTACTTAATTTATTGACCTTGAAAGGATGAAAGGCAAAATCGACCTTGGTGGAATTTGAACTCAGAACGTAGCGACGGGTGAAATACAGCCAAGCGTTTCGTCCAGTGCACTAAAGATTCTGCTAGCTCGTCGCCTTAAATAGAAGTAAATATTGTAATGCATTTGATCCACCTACTACTTTAGTGTCTTCAACATTTCTATCACTCTTAGGTTTCAGATACAGATGGAATGGTTGAGTAGTATGGCTTTCCAAAACATGGCTATTAACAGGTTTTAGAAACTAGTAACGGAAAAGGGAACGATAAAACATAGTAAAGAGTTAACATGCATCACCACCTACAGTTGCTATTGCTGTGTAACACTAAAGATGTCCTGATTAAGCAAACGTAACGTGTCTATTTCAACCGTCACTTAACTGTACTTTTTCATGTTGAGTTGTTCAGTGACACAGCAATATGTCTTAATAAATAAATTATCCGGTGACACCTGTCTCTTTTCAAGTTATGGTTAGCTGTTAGCTTCTCTGCGAGAGGCTCTTAAGTGCTATGTTTCGTGTGAGTGGTTCCGTGAACGGCACAGCACTGTTTCTCTCAATAAATTACCTGACAATACCTGTCTTCTTGACACTTATGGTTAGCTTTTGGCTTCCCTGTGAAAAACCTTTTTACTCTTTGATAAATTTTCACTAACCTCACTAACCTAGTCAATTATATTGTTATAGAAGTACTGCACACGTTTAATAAGAAATACATAGTTTATAAACGATGGTAAAACTGAATAAGTGTGCATTGATTGTCAACTATTTAATTAACTATTTATATATATAATTTTTACCTCCTGTTTACTAATTTACGTTTATACCCCGCATATATTTAAAACTATCATGGCTGTGCATATGGATGTACTTCAACAATTGAATTCGTTCTCGAGCCTATTTGTACTTTATAGTGAATAGTTATATTATGCAAATAAAAATTGTGTTTATATCTATTGTCAATAAACATGAAACACAGATGAGAACGCACACACACACATACACACACATGCACGTGAGTACAAATGTATGGTTTCAATTTTCTAATATAAATGTTGACACACAAGTATGTACACCTCGTATATACACTCACAAGATTTCAAAAATATATAATGCACTTACGATTCTCAATAGGTTATTCAGATGTTACGCATAAAACATCAAGTGAAAATGCACAGTTTTATCAAGACATTCAGGAATTCATTGGCTCAGTGTGGGTTTTTGCTATTCATTGAGAAGGCACGATGGATTTTCATTTATGACTGTAAAGGGTGGAATTTCGATTCCTTATTCGTTGATGAATGAGCAAAAGAAATACAAACCTTTACTAATGTGTCAGAACGATATTTTAGACTTAACTACAGTATACAATTATCATTTCAGCACCAGATGTTGAGACATAATTTGGGTCAAATATTCTATTGTATTATACAAGAATGGCTAACATAACACTTTTATATATTCGATATCTCTCTTTGTCACACAGTACGTGCACACAGTACGTGCACACAGTACGTGCATACATATACACACAGACACAGGCGCACACGCGTACAAGCAATCACAAACCACATTGATATTCAAGAAGAAATGTTCTACAAATAACAGTGCATGTTGCTTTATCTAAGACGTACAAACATACATAAGCACGTAATACACACATAAATAACTACATACATACATTCATACATACATACATATACACATACATACAAACATAAACGCATACATATATACTCATACATATGTACCTATACGAGTGTGTATGTGTGTGTGCTGATAATCTCCGTTTTTCTCGCGAGACTATGATCAGAGAAAGTTCCTCTCCAAGACATACGCCTGAGAAATGTTCTTCCTTGTATGAGTCTAGCAGTTCACCCTCCAAGAGTATCTCTCCTCTCCATGTATGAGATGTCCAAGGCAAAAGCAAAAATCAGACAGCTTGCTATTGGTGTAGTCGAAGACGTTGCCCTCACAACACACACACACACACAAACTGAGAAGACACCGCAAGGCATCCTGTCCGACGCCTGGAAACGTCTGCCAGTTTACTGAGGTAGATTGTATGTATGTATGTATGTATGTATGTATGTATGTATATATATATATATATATATATATATATATATATATATATATATATATATATATATATATATATATATATATATATATATATACAGATAGATCCGTTCGACCTCACCAGTCTTTAGCTCGAACTGACTTAACTTACCTTTCGTTAAACACTAGAAAGCAGCGCTTCCATCTCTGTCCTTTTCTTCCTCAAGTACCATTCAAAGTTAATGAGGGTTTTGCCAGAAAGGAAAATGACTATCTTTAAAACCCTTCAGACAAGTTCCCGGCACAACTTTTGCCATAACTAATATATACAGGAAGATCAACAGCTCTTCCCTGCCAAAGAAAGATGGTAGGTAGTTTTTTGTTAAAGACTCGGATGATAGCTAGACTTGTCCTATATACGCCATGAATTATTTGAGGCAAGTTCGTAAATCGGTAACGCACGGGCAAAATGCAATAGTATGCTGAACTATTTCGCCGTCCAATGTGCTTAGATGTTTAGGTTAGGTGCGACAGTCTTTAGTGCTGTGAATGTAGAGATTGTCTCGAACAAGTAACGCTCACAGATATCACTACAATGTCAAGGATTTTTGGAAGTTGTCCAGTGACAACGATTTGAAAGTTCTTCAGAATAGGTTGTTGTGGTTGTTTTCGTCGATGCCTTGAGGCGTTCCCAAGTCATCGTTGCTCAGACCTTCCACTACTTCTTTACCGAATGTATGAGTCATTTTCTCATGACCGAAGACATTGGCCATCTCATTAAGTATTGTGAATTCCTGACAATATTGTAGATGTCAAACACCACCCTCTGTCCACGCTAGAATCACGATTGCACTTCCATAAATAGAGAGGCTACGGAAAGTTGTCAAACGAAAGGCCTCCACACCAGTTCATCTTCGTTTTTGTCATCTTCGAATTGGTCCAAATTTTGCTGTAGTTGCATCAGCTTGAGTGTATGCTTGTGCATCATCAGCACAATCATAATGTTATGGGGGTTGGTCTAATCGACTGACCCCTCCCCCCTCCCCCAAAAATTATGGAAATAGAATGGAAGTTGGCAGCAGAGGATTTCCTGAATAGTAGAAACTCACTTTCATAAGAATCTGAACAGCAAGCGTTCCAGTCTGTTCATATAATTATAATTATTGGGACAGTGTGTGACGATCTGGCGGTTGTATACGAGTGAGGCGATTTAGATATTAGCTGTTACTGACCAACAATTCAGAGAATACTTCCTCTTAGCTTATTTCTGAGCGAGATTGTCCACTCTGCTTCCAAGTTTTTAATTAGCGTCAGGTTAAGACTGAATCAGAAAGTTAGGTCCTAACCAGACACTGAGGACATTAATAGGGCTCTCGATCCACCTATAAAAAGAACCGCCTGTCCACTGGAACTTGCCTCTTCAGGTGCCGAGTTCAAGATCACCGATTTCCACTTTTGATGTGTGCTTCTGTACAATTCTTGTACTCATCCAGTATGCGTCAATAAAAAGAAATGGAAACCAAATACTGAAGTCGGTGAAAACAACTAATCCTCTCAACTCAAAACTGCTGGCCTAGTACCTAAATTAAAAGTTGTTTATTGAACCTGCTTAACACTGATGAAGATTAGATAATAAGTAATGGATTTGTCACTCGTATGTTTACATCTCAAGCTTGTGTTTTGCATTCAGATTTTGCTTGTATCTGACCGCATTTGTTGGCTGGGATTTTGTTATTTCTAAAGGCAAGCTATCTTGTTGCAAAACTGTAGAATACAGTCTGGAACATACGTAGATTTATTGTTATGCATAAAGTTGTGCGCATTCATGCGTATAATTATGTTGTGTCATTTTATGACCCTTGAGTTATCTTTTTAAGAAATAAAGATCGATGAAATATGCGCGAGACTAAAATTAGTATTGCTGTCGATATAATCGAATAAAAGTCATAACAGGGATGCCCCAGTATGACCGCAGTCCAATGATTGATGCTTCTTAAAGAATAAAAGAATAAAGCAATATATATACATTTATGTTACACACACGCACATACTTGTATGGCATTTAAATATATATACACACGTGTACAAATGTCTTTATGTTGGCATGTACAAATGTCTTTATGTTGGCATGCACAAATGTCTTTATGTTGGCATGTACATAAAATTGTCGTATGGTTTTATCATTTAATGGTCTAAGAATGGAAAAATAAATTAAATTTTGTGACCGGAAAGTTATGTATGTTTCGTCCATAAATCATAGTAACCTGTTTGAAGTCTGGCTTGCTTTATAACAGTTTAATGTTTGAGAGATATGCACACGCTTACACACACCTATCTATCTATCTATCTATCTATCTATCTATCTATCTATCTATCTATCTATCTATCTATCTATCTATCTATCTATCTATCTAATCTTTCTATCTATCTATCTATCTATCTATCTATCTATCTATCTATCTATCTATCTAATCTATCTATCTATCTATCTATCATATATATATATATATATATATATATAAATTGAGAGAGAGAGAGAGAGAGAGAGAGAGAGAGAGAGAGAGAGAGAGAGAGAGAGAGAGAGAGAGAGAGAGAGAGAAGAGAGTATCAGAAAGGGAGGGAGACAAAAAGAGAGCGCAGGAAAACGAAAGAATGAGAAAGATAGTGATAGAATGAGGGACAGAAAGAGATCGTGAGAGCAACTAAGGAGTGTAAGAGAAGGGGCGATTGTTTAAATTGCAGGAGAAAATGAGGCGTAGCGAATGAAAATGAATATTAAGTAAATAACCCATGAACTAATTATATATACACACACAAACGCACAGACAAACAAACTCCTCTCGTATAGACCCACATACATACACTGAAGTACACATACACACACTCACAAATATACTTTCATTATACAGTACATATACACATAACACTATGTGACAAAACTATTATTTTTTTTGTCTTTGTTCCTTCTACCCAGAAATCAAAGGAAACGACTACCATTCCCTTCAAACTTTGCTTTTGAGACCTGGACAGCAATGTTTTGAAACGGACCTATTTTGTATTACACTTCAGACATATTCAGCACTGAGTTGCTGAAGCTGAAATATCGTTATAGCAAATATTCTGCTCAAGACCACAAATTTGTTTGTCAGTTGTTTAACCTTATCCACTTGAGCATGTTCCTTAGTGGCTGACAATATGTGCATCTCTGATCATAAGCAGGAGTGGTGGGGGAACATCATACCCATGCTTTAAGTGGGAATTTTGGGGGTTTGATAAATGTAATAAAAGCAAAATTTGAAGGAAATATTAGCCGTTTTTCATACTTTCTAAGGGAAAGCAAATAGGAAATAGCAGTTGCTGCCCAAGGACGAAAATAGGGTTACACAGTGTAATAGAAGTGAACGTAAGATTCGTAATACGAAGATAAAAATTAACCATAAAGCAGACATATACGGAAAAATGAGCCTTTGCTCACTACTAGGATATTGGTATACGCTAGTGAGCTGGTGGCCCCTTGTCCTTGTATAAATTTTTATTGCATGATATAATTTGTACCTCTCTCTGTAATTATATATACATGTATATGGTTGGTATATTCGTCAATAAATCAATTGCGATGTATAAATACCAAGAACAGTGTCTAATTCTACACAGAAGCGTCGTTTCGATCTACAGACGTCTTTGTGAGTCATAAAAATCGACGTATGTGTAACAGATAGAGAAATAGGTTATTGACACTATATACGTATTTATTAATAATCCTTTCTACTATAGGTACAAGCCTTGAAATTTTAGGAGAGGGAGGTAACTGACTTCACCGACCCCAGTACTCGGCTGCTACTTATTTCATCGACCTCAAAAGGACGAGAGAAAAATGTCGACCTCGGTGGAATTTTGACTCACAACGTAAAGGCGGATGAAATGCTGCCAAGTATTTTATCCTGCGTGCTAAAAACTCGACCTGCTCGCCGCCCTAAATGCATTCATTGATAGGCCTTCTTCCTATAGGCATAAACCCAGAAATTTTGGAGGAGGAGTGCAATCGATTACATTGTGCCCAGTGTTCAACTGATACTTATTTCATCGACCCCAAAAAGGACGAAAGGCAAAGTCAACCTCGGCTGAATTTAATTTCAAAGTGTAGCGACAGTGAAATACCACTAAGCATTTCGTCCAGCGTACTAACTATTCAGCCAGCTCACCGGCTTAAATGCATTCATTAATAATACTGATAATTTCTTAATAATAAGTATTTGAAGGAAGAATTATTCGACACTATCCACTCTCATACTTCACTGGCACTCCTCGTCTAGATTTGAACTCAGAACGTCGAGAACCGGAAGAAATTCCGCGAAGTATGTTTCCAGCATTCTAAAGTTTCTGCAGATCCACCACACTTAATAATAATTTGCAATTTAGGCATGAAAGCCAACAGTTTTTAGGGAAGGAATCTAGTCAATGGCATCAACCCCTTGTATATGACATATACAGTATTTTATTGAAATCAAAGTCGGCCTTAGTCGGATTTGACTTGAGAATGTCATGTGAAATAATGTTAAAGCAGTCATGTATGTGTGCATGTGTGCTAGAGTATGTTAGCATGTATATTAGACGCTTAAATATTTATGTTTAAGCGTATATTTATATTTATATTGAGTTATGTAATAGAACATTAGAACATTAAACATAGAAAAATATCGATATTGAAAGAAATAGAGTTGCATGCATGATAGAATTTCATAGAAACATTGCTTCAATGAATAAATCCTTGCTAATAAATTGGAAACGGAACAAATTCTGAAATAGTAAGTCTAATGTTTAACAAAATTTATCCTGCAATAAGCACCGATATTAACAAACTTAAAACTAAAAGTCAGAATATGGATGGTGCTGACCCTCACACTCGGACTAACTCAGAGTATGTGTGAATGGCTCTGTTGTTTTGTTCTCGAAATTGGAATGGTGTGATGTTGCATGCTAGCCAAAAGGGGAACAAGTTACCATTTCGTTTTGACTATGCTTGCGGCCAAAAACTGAGGAGAATGAACAACAATATCATATGTGTTCATTCAAATTCCGCCGAGGTCGACTTTGCCTTTCATCCTTTCGGATAAATTAAGTACTAGTTACAAACTGGAATTGATCAAATCGCCTGCCCCCCTCCCCCAAACTTTCAGGCCTTGTGCCTATAGTAGAAAAGAATATCATATATGTTCAAGGTAGCGAACTGGCAGAATCATTAACTTACCGGGTAAAATGTTTAGCGGCGTTTCAGCTGAGTTCAAATTCCGCCTAGGTCGACTTTGCTTTTCATCTAATAGAAAATAGATTAAGGCGGTACTCCAGCATAGCTGCAATACTATCATAAAAAGGATAAAAATACACACACACACACGCCTGTGCACATGTGTGTATGTGTGTGTATGCGCGCGCGCGTGTGTTTGTGTGTGTGAGTTGATGTAAGATTCGTCTTGCTTCAATATTGTACAAGACGATGGCGGCGAGCTAGTAGAAACGTTAGCACACCGGGCGAAATGCTTAGCGGTATTTCGTCTGTCTTTATGTTCTGAGTTCAAGTTGCGCCGAGGTCAACTTTGCCTTTCATCCTTTCGAGGTCGATAAATTAAGTACCAGTTGCGTACTGGGGTTGATGTAATCGAGTGGCCCCTTCCTCCAAATTTAGGGTCTTGTGCCTAGAGTAGAAAGAATATTGTACCAGACGGCAGTCTTCAGTAATTATTCCCAATGGTACTACTGACCACAATCTACTACTGACCACAATCTAATACTGACCACAATCTATCATACCAATGCCGAATACATGTGTGTATATATAAATCAGACTGGAACCAGGTACAGCTCTCCGGCTTAGCAGTTCCAGTCAAACACTTTCTTGATGTCAAACACTTTCTTGATGCATGTACACTTTCAATGCCCATAACTCCGATAATTCTGCATTTTTCCAGTCAAACGTTTCCGATGACAGTACATAAATTGTTGATTCTAGAACGTATTTAATAAATATCTCCCAATACAATGAACTCATACTTGGAATGCTTAAAATTCTTAAAAAATGAAACCAAACTTCCACACCACATTCAGTTGGGACACCCTGTATCATTTATACTTATTTTACAAATCATAATATTTATTGCTTATTTGCAGTTCATACAACACTTTCATGAAACTAATTGAGCCAGCGAATTTTAAAATATTTTACAGGTTTCATTGGTTATGTTCGATTACTTTGAATATTGATTTTTTGTGTGTCCAGTTTCTAAGTTTTGCAGACAACATCACTTTTATACTTTATTTGACACGTGAGTAGAACTCATGTCTGGAAACCTCGTGACATACTTAGATTGTTGAAAAAAGTGAATAATAGGGCCCCTCCAGTGTATCCTTCTATCTACTACATATTACTAATATTTTATTTAAATAACCCATACTGCCTGCAGTTCTTAGCGATGCGATCAACATTTGATTCTCATGATCAGCCGACCTAATTCTGCCTTTCACAACTCAGTTTTGAACTGCTAAACATTATTATTGCACTTCCTTGATTTGAATCTTAAACCTTAAAGACTTCATTCATACATTTCTACACATACATACTTTTTTGAATGCCCATTACTCCGATAATTCTGCATTTTACAGTTACACTTTTTCCATGACAGTAGATAAATTTTATATTCCATAACCTATCTGTAGTGGCTTCATGCAGGCATAGTGTAGATTTCACTTAACGCCAAATTTAACTTAACGCTTCAACAGCGTTTTTCTCACGGTAAAACAATAGTTTTTCTTTGAATGACAGCAGTTATGACATTTCCCAGATGCCTTCACTAAGCAGAATAATGTCTTTGCCACTTGACCCTTCTGACCTATATATATATATATATATATTTGTGTGTGTGTGTGAGTGTGTGTGTATGTGTGTATATATATATTTGTTGGCTTATTTGAAGGAGGGGAGGGGTTGTGTATGTATATATATATATATATATATATATATATATATATATATATATATATATATATATATATATATACATATATGTATGTTTGTTTTGATATCAAAATTGGAAACATCCACCTTGTTCGTAAAAGGATTTTCACCTGGCTTTGCATCCTATAAGCAAATTTCGTTCACGGGCACAATGGTTTCGCAGTGCTGGCACATTTGTAATATCAAACTAAACATGTATTGAAATTTGTAACATGGGCATTAGAATTAAGAAAATACAAGCAATGACAGGTAACTTCCACATCAATTATGACACTGACAAAATCTATGTTACATGCAAAGTGGATTGTCCCTCACAAGTGTGTATATTTCATTGCTGTTTATGTACCAGGAGTACATGCATAAACGATAGCGAAAGATGTACCCGTGTGTTCTGTTGTGATACACACACCGGCGAGTGCAAATTTACCCACAAACATACACATGCAAGAACATGTGCATGTATACAACGACACGCACACATATATACACATATCAAACAATCTAGGTAACCACAAACCCCAAGAAACCTTTTAAATCTAAGAAAAGAGCTTTGGCGTTTGGTCAGCAACTGGCTAGAATTCTGCAATGGAAAGAAAAGAAAAACAGCTTAAAATAATCCTACACACATATCTGCAATATTTGTACATGTGTGTGTGTGTGTGAGTGCGTGCGCGCTCGCGTGTCCATTATTATTTATTGTATATTTGTGTGTGTATGTGTGAGTATATAAGGAGATGGACCGAGAGAAAGCGAGAGAGAAGTCTAAGAGAATAGAAAGACAGACAGAAGGCAGAGAGATAGAAGGACAGAGACAAGGCCGAGACAGAGAGAAGGGAGTGACATAGAAAGACAGAGAAAAAGACTTATCGACACAGCACGACTATCCAGCGTTGATAGAAAACTTCCGGCACAGAAAACGCGTGATGGGCGACGCCCTTTACTTGGCAGGTTGATAAACATTCTTCTAACAGTTACATTTCTATACTCATTTTATACACAAGATAGACATGCACACACACACACACACACACACACACACATACACACACACACACACTCGTATACACACACAAACAGACATACAAACACATAAACGCACACACACACAAAAACACGCACATACATGCATGCATACTGGTTCACACGCGCATATACAAAGCGGGTTATTTAGAGAATGTGTTTCCATTAGTCACTTGAATGTTTCATTATTGCTTAGTTACAGAGAACGAAAGAACTGTTGACTATATTGTGTGGCAATAAATTTACTTCTACTCCGGTCATGATGGACATCAACTACATTATTTATTGGAGGTCTACTTTTGAATATATTTACTTAACATTTCACTACATATCCCCGCCTCTTTAAGTTTCCAGTCTTTCTTTCCATAGCTCACTGAAACAATTATAACATATAGTGAATTTTGCTTGTTTGCTTGTTTCTTAATTTACTTATCACTTTCTTGCTGTGTTTTGCCCAATTACACACGCGCGCGCGCACACACACATGCACACACACATCCACTCGCAATCACGTGTGCGCACATACATATTGTATTTCTGCACTTGCTATATATATATATATATATATATATATATATATATATATATATATATCAATTTAGATAAGAGCTAAAAGATGATCCATTGTAAAAACTTTATCATGTCCTATGATCATTTCGATGCAATATCCAGACCAACTCATGCATATTATAAAATATGGAATATTGTAACTCTTCAGGGTCAGATTAATTCATATATATATTCATATATATATATATATATATATATATATATATATATATATATATATATATATATATATATAACATATACATATACATATATATATATGTATACGTTTTAAAACAAATGACAGAGAAGGAAAATGGAATACACGGGAAATTTTACTGTTTACAATGACCGTTTCCACACATCTTGCTTTGATCCTGCTTTGATCCCTCGCGGGTGGGAAACTATACTACTAGAAGTGGTGCATCCCTCGGTGTAGGTGCGTCTCTTCAGGTGATGTAAGAAGAGATATCTCGTTAAATAAAAACTCTTTTACGTTCAGATTTAATACACCACGTTGTATTAATGCACACACACACACACACACACACACACACACACACACACACACACACACACACGTGCGCACATATACAACTAGCTTGTCAGCCATAATCCACCCACTAGGTTCTAGTCGGCCGAGGTTATTCTGGAAAACAGAGCCCGAGGTGGCACGCATCGAGACTGAACCCACAACCATGTGATTGGAAAGCGAACTTCTTACCATAGAGCTACGTCTGAACCAATGCTCTGCCGTCGTCTATGTCATGCCTGCGCCTATAAATAATTATGCAGTACCATTATCTAATGCAAATAGTGGGAATCTAACAAGTCAATGTCTTAAATATATATTATTGCTTAACCGTCTGAATGTATCTTTGAGATGGTTATGCTAAACAAACTTTATTGCATACTGTACAATTGCTGAATGTATAATATTTAACTTATTCAACATTAGGTTCTGTAACATATACACATTTTCAGAAAGCCTGCTACATAATCGTAACATTTATACAGGTCTATATTTAAGAGATGAGGAATCATATACAGTATTTACATTATTTACATTTGACGGATATTTGTCCTCATCTTGTTTGTTGTTAACACAACATTTCGGCTGATACACCCACTGGCATATCGCATAGTGGTTAAGAGCGCGGGCTGCTAACCCCAAAATTCTGAGTTCGATTTCAGACAGTGACCTGAATAA
>NC_142942.1:35386505-35454005 GCF_046866305.1 Octopus bimaculoides
AGAAAAGACTGGGTTAGTGAGATGATGGAATGGCCGCTAGTATTTTGGGACACTATCATATTCTCTGATGAGCCCAGATTTGCAGTATTTTCTGAGAGTTCTCACGTGGGGTCTGGAGACTCAGTAATCAAGAATTTGGCATGAAAAGATTTCTGCCAACAATGAAGCAAGGCATGGGGAGCAATTTGGAGCAATGGTCAATCAGAGCTGGTGGTGTGTGATGAAAACATAAACTTAGATAAATATGTATCTATGTTGCAGAAAAGACTCCTTCCAATCTTCTCCAATAGTGAAATGATTAAAGAAGATTCTTTATTTATGGATGATGGAGCTCCGTATCACATGGCTAAAAAGACCCAAGACTGATTGGAAAAGAATGGCATTAAAATACTTCCATGGCCAAACCGGTCACCAGATATGAACCCTCTTGAACACCTCTGGGGCATAATGGACAAGACACTTCGTAAAAAGAACAAGAAAGCGTCCTCAAAGCCAGGTCTTTTGAGATCACTGCATGAAACTTAGTAAAAAATTCCTCAAGAGAATACTCGTCATCTCATCAGTAGCATGCCTCATAGGATCCTTGCATTGAAAAATGCAAAAGGCATGTCTAGTAAATATTAGATATTCACATTAAAATAATTACTGAATAATTTTAATGTATAATTTCCGATTTAAACAGATCAAATTTTATTGATTATAAGTGTCTATTTACTTCGGTCATGTCTGTGTATTTAAATACACATGAGAATATTGGAAAAATAAAAATGAACCCTGGTGTATATTGAAGTTCATCACTGCGGTTGTTTGGAGCCTTGCAAAAGCTGTTTCAAATTCATATAGATTCTCAAACAAAACGGATTCTTCTCTATATTCATTTGGAACATCTATCGCAAGTCACCAAATAACCATAATGGTGAAATGCACGTAGGAACTTTAATATATATACCTGTGCTTATCCTTATTTTTTCTACATTTTCTCTATAACTGATAATACTCCTCAGTATAGTAGATAATTAAAAACTACACGGAAAGCAGAGTAGATTATGAAAATCTACCCGATGCTCTAAACATAACAGTAGCGATCTTACATATGTTTGTACACATAGATTCTGCTGTATATGTATATGTATATATAACATTTTAGCTAGGTGTAAAATACACCTAAGGGATATTAAATATCCGAAGAATTTACTGGTTTATATTACCTGTATCAATAACAATGTTATTCCAATAGGTAAATAAAAAAATAAGCATACAGTTTATTAATATATAAATATAAATGACATTAAAAAACTTCCATGGTTAATAAATAAGAAATGGAAAACAAAACAATGATAAATGTTTGTGTGCGTGTGTGTGTTTGGAGTCATAGATAGACAGATATGTTGAGAAGAAGTACTCAATACAATAAATAGAGTGCAGCAGCTGGCCTAGCGGCTAATTAGTCTGTGCCATGCAGCCACTTCTTCGGGCAAGTCTAAAGTGGCTAGTTTGAATCTGGGGAACAAGCAACTGCACCACTTGGAAAATTCAATATAACAGTGCATGTATATCGCCTAAAGCAACTACATTGAAATAATAATAATAATAATAATAATAATAATAATAATAATAATAATAATAATAATAATAATAATAATAATGATAATAATAATAATGATAATAATAATAATAATTCAAATTATGACAAACGTAAATAAACAAACGAAGCTTGCTTTTAGAAGCGTTGAGATGTCTTTTAGAAAGTTAAAGAAGTGATTTTAAATTCTCAATCGCAGAATAATGCAAATAATATAGCCTGAACAGGATAAACTACCCCTATTTTGTAGAGAAAAGTGTAGGTGGCTAAGCAATAACAACAGCAACAACAACAATAACAATAATAATAATAATAAACTATCAGTATGCAGAAAGCCTCCGTCTCGGTTAGACGTGCAGAGTTCGTTTCTGCGTTTCTGCGTATTAATGCCTGCTTTCAGTGACATATTTTGACGGCTCACTTCAGACAGTCCTTCAGTTGTCATACCATAGAAACTGCACTTCAAATGGAAGTGGAGTTTGTCATTGAATTTATCATTGAATGTAGTCTGTCCGTCGGTACGGCGAAGACCATCGTTGAATACGTCTGTTAGAACAAATAAATAAACCGAATATGGCAGAAGGTATGCCAGAAGTAATAACACTATAACAATTCTGTTGGTTTTTCTTGTCAAATAAACGGGAGCTTTAGCCATTTGTTATTTCACAATGGGTGTGCATTCCACGTTGGCGAGTAGAAAATGCAGTCTCGACACTTACACACACACACACACACACACACACACACACACACACACACACACACACACACACACACACACACACATACACACACACACACGCACCCACACACAACACTTATGTATATGCATGTATGTACGTGTGCCTGTACGTACGTGTGTCTGTCTTTTTTTGCGGATGGCATTGTAAATTGTTTTAGCAACAACGTCGTGCTGCATAGGGAGGTAGTGCCGTTACGACATTTTAGGACAACTACTAATCAAAAGCGTAATGTCTTCCATAGAAACATGACATAGCCTACACAGCAGTTGTACCTTGGGATTGCAAGAGCGTCAGTGTCTCTCTTGTTCACCAGGTACTTTGTGGCAATCTCCTGTTCCTGGATTGCAAACGCACAGCCTTTAAAGTGTGATGTGATGTAGTGTCAATTCTACTGTCTTCTTCAAGCTTCAGAGCATGGTCTTTTTGTTTTTGTTTTTGTATGCTGAGTGCTTTCCATCCAGGTCTTCTCTGAGGTAAGAGAGCCCAGCTGTTTTGGGGCTGTAGTGTTTCTTGAGGAGTTCACTGCCAACTCATACAATGTTACTCACTTCACTTTTCAGAACTGCATTAATATATTTATTTTTGCTGCTGTTGTTTAGCAAGTGCTGTCTGAGTGATATCATACGGCATTCGAAGGCCGTCTGCACTGATCTCACGTCTCTACCACCTTCATTTCTTAGGTAGAGCCTGTCAACATCACTGTTTCTGTGGAAGTTCCCAGTCGTCAGGATTTTGTGGATTTTGGTATCTATGGAGTGGATTTCCTCTGCAGACCAATCAAATATCCCAAATGTTGACATCAACACTGGTACTGAAAATGCATTGTGGGAAATTGTTTTGTTGTAAGAGGAGAGTTCCGACTGCCATATTTTCCTAATTTTACTCTAATATCCTCGGGTCACTCTATCTTTATTCGCAGTGCCTACATATGATATATTTTCGTCTATGCCTAGTTACTTGTAACATTCTTTGTGTGGAATGGGGAAGGAGAAAGAGACCATTGATGCATAGGTTTGGGGTTTGGGGGACTGACTTTCCTCGTTCTATAACCAAATTTGTGGCCAAATTCCATGCCTATATCAGCTGAAAATGTCAATAATTCCAGTTGTTTTTTTCGGCATTGTTAACAATTTTAGCATAAATCTTCGGGTCGTCTATAAAGAAATTATGAGTTATATTGATATTTCTGGCCGCTGAAGATCCTAGCATGTAACCATTTGTTTTGTACAGTAGGAACGATAATGGATTCAGTGATAAAACGAAAAGAAGTACAGAAAGACTATCTCCCTGGAATATTGCCTTTGCGATGCATATACTATTAGAAACAATTCTAATAGTTTGTTTTGTAATACATTTCTTCCACCCCTTTAATTCTCTATTTCATTTGTACTCTGTGTATGTCGGTCCTTTTTATTTAAATAAATGTTTACACATTTTTGTACTTCATGTATTTAATATACATTATATATTGATTTGTCTAATTACCTTAATCCCTATATTTAATCATATATATATATCCCTTAAAAATAAGATTATGTTTTAGGGTCAAGTACCCAATTACATATAGCATGATGGAGAAAATTATTTATTTAGATGATGGCACTTACAAGGTTAGCCACGTTTATTTAGAATTCGAAACCACCAGGCAAAATTTAGAAGCCCGAAGCATGCCTCAAGTACTATTTCCTAAATAAAAAAAAAACAAACATAAATTTGCACACGCACACGCACAGACACACACGCACACGCACACATACACACGCATATATTCACATATATGTATATGTGTGTGTAAATATATATATTCAAGCACACATGTATATATATGTATACATGTGTGTGTCTGTGTGTGCGTGTGACAAAATGTGTATAAATATACACACAAACATATATACTCATGAAATAAATGATTAGGGAGAATCTATGCTTAATATTAGCTTAGCTATCATTTAATAGGCTGTTCATCTATTTAGGTTTCAATTATAAGTGAGTAAACCAATGAATTGGTTGCCTACTCAGACATATCAAATCAAGTCAGAGATGTTAGAAGTGAAAAGAAATTACTATTCGCAGAAATTCACATAACTTTGTGTATGTTTATAAATACATGAATACCCATACACACTCATATATGATTATCTGCATACATCAATCAAAATATAAGAATTGCAAAGCATGCGTATGTGTGTGTGTGTGTGTGTGTGTGTGTGTGTGTGTGTGTGTGTGTGTGTGTGTGTGTGTGCATTTATATGTATGTATGACTGTCTGTATGTATTTCTGTATGGATGTAACACGAAGAACAGGCATTATCGTATATGTGTACTATGTCAAAACCTGACGGTCTGTGCCAGTTTCCACTTTCGACAGTTGACATAAAACAGAAGGTGAAACTCGAGTAAAATGCCAATTTTTCATAGGATTATATACGTACACACATACATGCATGCATACATACATGCTTGCGTACATACATGCATACATACATGCAGATAAGTGTGTGTGTGTGTGTGTGTGTGTGTGTGTGTGTGTGTCTGTGTGTGTACGTGTACGTGTGTGCGAGTGAGTGTGCTTGTCTGTGTATATATATATATATATATATATATATATATATACACACACAGACAAGCACACATTGTTTATTAATATTCAAGATATAATTTTTATTTTCGCATCTATATTAGATTACACAATCGTTTCTTCGGATCTATTTTAAAACGGGGGCGCCAGTTTTCATTTATGTTTTATGTAGTGTTTTTGGTACGGAAAGACTTTCAAACTTCGTATACTTATCTATTTTGTGTTATAGAACAGAAAAATATTTTTGTATTCGAATTTATTTCATGTAAAAAATTGTCTTATTTCGATAATTTCTACTAATCACTGACGTCTATTCAGTTGAAAACAGTTAGCGCTGTAACGGTGTATATCGTATTAATCCCCTAACCCTAACACTAACCCTAACTAGACTGTTAACCGTAACCGTAACCGTAACCCTAACCCTAAAACTAACCCTAACTCGAGAATCCGAACTCTAAAATTGTTACACACATAGATACGCACAGCGTAATTTATTATATAAACAATATATGCGTATAAATTACGATTAAACCGGATGAAATATGTCACAGGGAATAACATTTTTATGACCGCCGAGCAGTAAGTCTATTGAGCTGAATAGACGTCAGTGATTGGTTGAAATTACAGAAATACGACAACTTTAACATGGAATAACTTGCAAATTCCTTTTTTTTGTTAAGAAGACTAAGAGTAAAAGATGTTTTATATGACACATTCTACCAGTGTCCCAAGTTTCAAAGTGTTTCGTTAGTGTTTCGTTAAGAAAATACTGGCGCCCCCGTTTTAAAATAGATCCGTTTCTTCGCCTTTTGAAGAAGATAGAAATATCAAAATACATTCTTTCCTACGTATATGTATATTGTATACACATATGTATGTACATACTTGTAAACTCGTACATATGCTATAAAGGTGCGCTTGTTTGTGATACATGCATGAGTAAATATATGCGACGCGTTTGCGGATTATACGTTCACATTTATTAAGATTATACACACACACACACACACACACACAAATCTATCAACATCTACACTGAAACCTCCTCCAGTCATAGAGGCACATACGCGGATATAGACCCATATAAACCTTCATGTACCCACACACTCACATGTACATAATATCTATCTATCTATCTATCTATCTATCTACCCATCCATCCATCTATCCGCCTGTTGTCTGTCTATCTAACTATCGTCGTCCGTCCGTCCGTCCGTCAGTCTGTCTGTCCGTCTGTCTGTCTGTCTGGCTGTCTGTCTGTCTTTCTCTCTCTCTCTCTCTCTATATATATATATATATATGCACACAGGCACACGTACATATGCTGAACGCTCATGCACGCACTCTCTCATGTGCAAGCGCACGCGCGCACAATATTCATACGTAGCATGTAATGTTAATGGGATTTGAATATGTACGTCTTCAGGAAGAGAAAACAAGGACGAAGACTGCGAAACTGAATGTAGTCTCTTTTGTTGTAATTCAGATCGAACTCGTTGTTGATCCTTGGAACTATGTACTCAGGCATTCTTTCAACGATCACACGATATTATTCTGTGTATCTTGCCTAGTTTAAGGAAAGATGGTTCCGATTTGAACGAGATGGTGGCTATTTCTACCGAACTGACAAATATCCCATCAAACAGAGAATTGTTTTCTTTTTTTAGTTCACATTTTTTTTTACGAACACTCTGAGTAACGGTATTTTGTCTTTATAGAATCGATTTCATTGTAGAAAATTCTTTTCACGAGAAATATATTTTGTTGTGTCGGGTATTTTTCTGATAAATTTAGTATACTTACAGAAGTACATATGTATATACATACATACATACATACATACATATATACATACATGCATGCATGCATCTATCTATCTATCTATCTATCTATCTATCTATCTATCTATCTATCTATCTAAGGGTGCGTTGTCAGGGCTAGGATGCGTGCTCTAAGAAACGAAGGTGTTGGAGCCGCACGAGAGGCCCGGGTGGCGGAGGCGCAACAGGGCAACAAAGCCACCATTCGGTCTCTGGTGGACGAACAGGGGCGCGAACTGCTCGAGCCAAGCAAAATGTGTGAGGCCTTTCAGCGGCACTTTGCTCGACTGTTTGGGACGAATGGCGAGCGAGAACGCAGGGTGGACTTCAGTGCCTACCTGCACAGCCTGCCACGACTCTCGGCAAGAGAGGCGGAGTGCTGCGAAGGTGCCATCACGGCGGCGGAAGTGAGGGACGCGATGGCGGGATGCTCGAGGGACAAATCTCCGGGTTTGGATGGTCTGCCCTACGAGCTTTACAACTGTAAGCCAGACTTGTTTGGAGACGTCTTGGTGGCGGTGTACTGCAACTGGCAGCAAAACGAGAGCATTCCCGGTTTTGTGAGTCGAGGAGCCGTAACGCTGCTGAAGAAAGATCCAAACAAGGGGGACGTCATAGATAACTTTAGGCCCATCACTCTGCTCAATGCAGACTTGAAAATTTTGGCCAAGGTGTTAGCCAAGCGGTTGGCGCTTGTCATCGAGAAACTGATCGGCAAGGCGCAAACGTGCGCGGTGCCGGGCAGGAGCATCCATGACAACCTCCATCTGATGCGCTACATCATAGAGAGGGTAGTTAAGGAACCTGGCATGGGTGGGGCCCTGATCAATTTAGATCAATCGAAAGCTTTCGATAGGGTAGACCATCAATACTTGGAGGCTGTCCTCATAGCAGCCGGCTTCGGTCCCATTTTCCGCGGCTGGATGGCTGCCTTGTACAGAGGCATCCGTTCGGTAGTTCGCGTCAATGGGCATCTATCAAGACCCTTCGACATTGCACGTTCGGTCCGTCAGGGATGCCCCCTCTGGTCGCTTCTGTACGTGTTGACTCTCGAGCCACTACTGCGGAAGCTGGCGACGCTGAGGGGCATCCCGCGAGAGTTGGGATGCGGGACGAGCGTGTCGGCATACGCGGATGACGTCACCGTCATAGTGTCTAGCCAAAAGCACATCGAGCTTGTCGGCGAGACACTGAGAGACTACGAAGCGGTAACGGGAGCAAAAATCAACCGGGATAAGTCAGTGGGCTTGCGGCTCGGCACCTGGAGAAGCAACCCCATGCCGTCAAGTAGCGCCTCCGTCGTGGGACGTTGGACTGACGGTCCGGTTGAGATGCTCGGGGTCTGGTTTGGTCCAGACCTCCAAACGGAGAAGAACTGGGACGAGATAACGAGAAGGGTGGCCACTCTAGCCCGGCAATGGGCCGAGAGGAAGCTTTCCCTGAAAGGTCGGGCGGAGGTGGCGAACACGTACATCGCGTCCGTCATCTACTACCGCCTGACCGTCGTTCCTTGTCCCGACCCTACCATCACCAAACTGGAGCGCATCCTCTTCCGCTTCTTGTGGAAAGGAAGCGTTCCGATTGTTAGGCGATCCGTTTGCTGCCAACACCCGTTAAAAGGAGGACTGGGCATGCCGTGGTTGATGATGCGCAGACACGCGCTGAGACTGCGACATCTCCGGCTCTACGTAGACAGCGGTGAACAGGTGTGGTCACCGTTTGTGCGGCGCGCTTTCCCGCAGCTCGTCTCCATGACCGAACTGCAGTCATGGATCAAGAAGAGGCCGAGGAAGGGCGAATGGCACCGCGAGTGTCGCGCTGCTCTTCGGCAACTCCAACAACCCGGGTCAACCTTGAGCGACTGCATCACAACTAACGCATTCTATAGTGGATTAGTGGAGGGAAGGTACGACGACGATCTCGGGGCGAACCTGGGCGTCGACGAGGAATACCTGACCCGCCTGTTTAAGACGACCTTCGGGCCGGGACCTATGGACAACTTCCAGAGATCCCTGGCCTGGCAGTGCTATCGAGAAGCACTACCCGTTCGGGATAAGCTCTACAGGCATGGCTCGAGAAACACGGGGCCGACCTGTCCGAGATGCCGGCAGAGCGACGAAACCGTTGTGCACGCACTCGTACAGTGTCCCACCATTTCCGAGCTGTGGGCTTACGTCGAACAACTGCTATCGCGTGTGGGACGAGTCGGTCTATCAGCCGAGTCTATCGTGAATATTGTCGCGCCTCCTTCCTTTAAACGGGAAGGAAGAGCTATTTTCATCGTACTTGTGGCTATGGCGAAAGAATGTGTATGGTGGACGCGTCTGAAAGGTCTAGAGACAAAGACTTTCCTCTCTGGGCAATCTCTCATCAACTTCTTCAAGTATCACCTGAAGAGGAAGTTGAGAGTAGAAAGGGAAGTCTTGTCTAGTGAATGCTTCAAAAAAAGATGGGTGAATGTAGCAAGGATGGCACGTGTGAACGACGGAGCCATCTTGAGCATAACCCTATGAACAAGAAAAAAAAAATAAAACAAAAAGGCAAAAGAGAGTCACTTACTGTTATAGTTTCTTCAATGAGAATATTGACCAAGGTTACCGTGGTCTTTTCCGTGGGCTTTTCCTTCCACGGCTAAACCTAAACTGTCCTCCCCTCTTTTTACACGAGAACATTACTGTGTGATACACGATCCCTATTGATCGGCCTTTCCTTTTCTTTTTTTTTTCGATCCCTTTTGATCGAACTGCCCCTTTTTCCCTTCCTACGATCCCTTTTGATCGACACCACCAATTTTTTTTTCCTTCCTTCCCCCTCCCCAAAAGAAAAGCTCTACATTGTATTTGTCCCATCTTCGTTGAGCCCTGTGTGGCTAATAAAAGAAATGTATCTATCTATCTATCTATCTATCTATCTTTTATTTGTTTCAGTCATTAGACTGCGACCATCAAGGGGCACAATCTTGCAGAAATTTAGTTTAGCGAGCCGACCCGAATACTTGTTTTTTTGTAAAAGCTTGGTACTTATTCTATCGTCTCTTTTGCCGAACCGCTAAGCTACGGGGACGTAAACACACCAGCACCAGTTTGCCAAGTGGTGGTGGTGGGGAAACTCAGACAGAGAAGTACAACCCCCCCCCACACACACACATCACACGCACATGACGAGCCGTCTTTCCATCTACCAAATCCACTCACAAGGTCATAGCAACGACGATACTGTCTTTATTATCGTCGTTATGGTGTAGCATGCGCGAGGTATTTTGTTTAATGATTTTATAATTCCCTTCTACTAGAATTCATGCTGATAGTATCATTTAAAGTAATTCATCACTAAGACCCACTTTAAAAACTAGTAAAGCTAATGCGAATCAATCACCTTTATCTCTTTTTATTTTGATACAGTTTGTTCAGGTCCGCTGCATTTAATTATACCACGGTTGTAATCAAGTTTAGTATACTTTAATGTCATCGGTATCAATGACAAGTTTGATAAAGTATATCAGGGCATTGTGAAATTATTATATATTTGTATGATAATGAAAAGCTTTAAGGTAGATTAGAGAATATACTGTGATTGTTTATTATCTAAATGAATTCTATAATGCTTGGTATTGTATATGTTTATCCATGAGATCGTATATTAACTGTGAATTAGGTGTGAGTTGAGTGGCTGCCTACTCCGTTAGAAGACTGTAATTGTAGGGAAAAATCATTTGTCTGAAGGAGAAAACAATAGATATTTTCGATTTTCATTATCCATTCAAATGGCATATAATCAATTTTGTGATTTTTAGAGAGGATTTATAGAATTTTATTTTAATGTTTTAAATAGCAGCCAATGACATACTTGAGTTACAAAGATCCACATTGATTCTTCGCTCCAAAATCTTGCAAATTTCTCAGAGTATAGTCACTGTACTCATTAGGAAAGACATAAACTATCAGGTTCACACTTAACATAAGTTCTGGGTTTAAATTCTGTCGAGGTCGACTTTGCGTTTCAACCTTTCAGAGTCAATTCGATAAGTACTAGTTGAGCACTGTTACCGGTGTAATTGACTAACCCTACCAGAACAAAATTTGATACCTTGTGTCAACAATAGAAGTTATTACTTAGCATAACATAGTATGGTATATAATGAAGTGTCAAAATTTGCTGTAGGATATCTATAGTATGGTCACTAATACGCTAGATCTTTCTAGCTGATAATATAGAAAACAGACACCCGCTGAAAAATGAGATGTAGCAATTGGTCTTAGAGGTCATGATATTATATGAAAGCGCGCTGACATAGAACATTCCACCGAAATCAATCATTATTCATTATTTCCTACATAATTAGTCAGACATGCATCCGATAACGCAAACACGAAATGTTGGGTCCAAAAGTGTAATCTGATATAACTTACATACCACAAGGTACCGTACAACTTTATAAAAAAAGACACGTCTTCTAACGTATACATTTATTGCGAAATTTTAGGAGTTTTTTAAACTACAAAATAAAAATAACTATACAGCGCGTACACACACTAACGCACACACACATACACACAACCCCCCCCCCCCCTCCGCACATACACATATCCATACAGCCGCACAGACGGTCACATGACAGATTCCATCAGAGTTTCTGGCTATGAAATTAAAAGGTATGGTGCACAAGATAAAATTTTCTAGACACACACACAACGAAATACACGTGCACTCACGCGTGCGCACACGCACACACACACACACACACACATACACACACACACATACAAACACACATCTATATATATATATATATATATATATATATATATATATATATATAAGAAGAGAAAGTAGAGAGGTAATTAATAAATTATCATTTATTAACTAAAAATTTACAAACATCCCTTACAGCTGTTTCAATTCCAGACCTTTAGAAAATTAATTAAATTACAAATGATTTAAAAGTCGAATCTCTTCGGAGGTAGTTTAAAATAGGTGTTCAATCCCTGCATGTTGAGTAAATGACTTGCAAATAATTCTTAATTTAATTAATTAATTTTCTGAAGGTCTGAAGGTCTGGAATTGAAGCATCAGTAAGGGATGTTTGTCAATTTTTAGTTCATAAATAATAATTTATTAATTACCTCTCTATTTTCTCATCTTATTATAATAAATAAATATATATATAAACCACGGTTTATATAGTTACTTTGCAGTTGAGTGTTAACTGTAATGTGCAATATTTCTCGTATAGGTAACTAACCAGTTCTTTCATAGGATTTTACTGTCCCTGAATGAGGTTTTTAACCTTTATTTGTGCTATATATATATATATATATATATATATATATATATATATATATATATATATATATATATACATATATATCGTCAAGCTTTTGGTAAAATTTGATGCAGATTCTCCGTACAACTTTCTCTGTCATGGTCAATGCAACGATCACACGCTACACACATTCCCTCCAGTTACTGCTGTAAACAGCAGAAGTAAGCGAGAGCGATAAAACTTTGAGCGCATGCACAGCAGAGTTCAAGATCATTCTGTGCCGAGCAACCTTACTTTGTGTGCTTTAGCGTCGTTACTATAGCAGCAATCTGGATACTTATTCACCAACGCGAAGCAAAATGAAATGACATCATCTGTTAGTCAAGGATAAGAAAACAGTAAAGAAAGAATGAAATATAACGAGGTTGTAAGAATTCTGAGCGTGTCTTTTTAGGTGATATGTAATTCTTTGTAGAAACGTCAGGTAAACAAAAATAGAAAATGTTGATATTTAAGGTATTGCAAGAAAATTTAATTTTCAATTATGCATTTCTCAATCACACTATTATAAACGTACAAATTATAGATTGTGTCAAAGCACGAAATATCTGTCACTTCTGTTAGCAAAGACTGTACAAGAACTTATTGCGTCTCAGCTTGTTTAATGATCGTATGTGCTGGCAACCCAATACATATGATGAAATATTTAAGAATAACAAGAGTTTTCATTTTCTGCACAACAATTGTGCATCACTCTCCTTTCATTTACGTGTAAAAAAAGAATTACATGGATTATGCTTACAGCATAAGTTTTGAATGTCATTGCTTTCGGTTCAGAAGATGATATGAATGTGAGCTTCAGTATGCAATTGTCTGCTGGAGTATGCGCGCGTAAACGTGTATGTAAGTGTGTATGTATGTATATATGTATGTATGTATGTATGTATGTATGTATGTATGTGTGCATGTGTGTATGTATGTATGTATGTACGTATGTATGTGTACGTATGCATTTGTGTGTATGCATATATATATATATGCATGCCTGTGTGCACGTTTGTATGTATGTATTCTGCATATCCATGTGCTTGTGTGTTCGTGTTTGCGTGTTTATGTGTTTGTGTTCATGTTTGTGTGTCTATGTATCTTTGTCTGTTATGTATGGATGTGTGTCTCTATATGTGTCCTTGTGTGAAGTGTGCGTGTCTGTATATAGTCATGTGTTTCAGTATTCATTTGTACGTATGTATGTATGTATGTATGTATGTATGTATGTATATGAATGCCAGTTTGTATGTGTGTATGCGTGTGCGTGTGCCCATCAAGTAAATAAGTAGAAATCGGACCTGTGAGTGTGTTAAATTAATAAGGCACTAAAGGAGAATGACTCTCCCCAGAACAATAAAATATAATACCACAAATTCTTGATTAAGAATTTCCCAACATGACATGCCACTAAGGAAGATGACAAGCTTATTGTCTGGAGAGATAAGAGAACAGACTTGGACACGTATTTCTGGTGCAGTGTAATTTATACGTTTCCTTTTTTTACTGGTTACATATATGGGACTGGAAACAAGTTTGGATATCATAATTATATTGTTTAGTCGATCATATCAGTCCCAGTATTTATTTTAATTGGTGAACACCTAATATATGGGACATGAAAACAGCACAAGTTGAGGAGTGTAGACGTAATCGTAAGCTGGAACACGGAAACAAATACTTATACTAATCTCATCTAATGTACACATACATACGCACGTGCATACATACACACACACACACACACACACACACACACACACACACACACACACACACGTATGTATATATGTATGTAATATATGTATGTACGCATGTAGTATATATGTAATGCTTGTATGTGCGTATGCATGTATATATACGATGAGCTTCCCTATAATTTTCTCCTAATTTTTCCACACACGACAATGGTCAACGGATGGTTACAGCTGAAAACACTTTTGTAAGGTGCCACTCTACAGGACCGATGCTTAAGGCATGCCTGCAGCATCTCTAAGGCATATCTATCTATCTATCTATCTATCTATCTATCTATCTATCTATCTATCTATCTATCTATCTATCTATCTGTCTGTCTGTCTGTCTGTCTACCTGTCTATATGTATATATATATATATATATATATATATATATATATATATATATATATATATATATATAATATATATATATATATATATATAAGGAGAAAGAGAAAAGAGTGATAGTAAAGAGGGTTGAGGGAAAGACAGAAAGAGAGAGAGAGAGAGATAGAGAGAGAGGGTGAGAGAGGAGGCGAGAGAGAGGGCGAGAGAGAGAGCTAAATACACAGAGAGTGGCTGATGGAAAAAAATATATAATATACAGTACAGAAGAATGGCAAAAGCGGAAGAGAGAAATGAGAACGAGGCAGCATTGCTGGGAAGAGCTGCCACACCGCAGGAATGTTTTGATGAAGGCAGTCTGGGAATAATTTAAAATCATGCTGAGCAAAGTGTATTACAAAGTGCTTGGACGGAAATCTCTCGACTGTAAGGAAATGATAAGGTGGATGTATGTTGTAATTTGACGATGGAATTAAAGTGAAAATTAGATTACTATATCATAGTAAACAGCAGACTACAGTAAATAAATGATAACAGCAAGATTATTGAAATATCAATTTGAATAAACAGGCAAAATTTCATATAAGTGGCTCCTGGAACATGATTATATACTACGTCATAAAACAGATTATGTCTAATTTTCAACAAGCATAATTATAACAGGCGTAGTGTTAGTAGTAGTGGCTGTCCTGTTTAACGAAGGTAAATGACCGTAAATTGTGGTAGTGCATTTAGTCGAGAAAATCAGTACCGAGTTTTGAGAGGCGATTAAATATTATGGGTCCCCCGAATGATGAAAAGCGTAGTTGATATCAGCAGGATTTGAAATTATAGTGCAAGTTTCCGGAAAAAAATTACCCGACTCTTACGATTCTGCCAATACAACTCTTCTATAATTCGTTCTACTATAGGCCCAAGGTGTGAACATTTTGGAAGGAGTTGGCTAGTTTATTACGACGACGCCAGTGCTTGACTGGTACTTATTTTATCTACGTTAAAAGAATGAAAGGCAATGTCGACCTCGGCGGATTTTGAGCTCAGAATGTAAAGCCGGAAGAAACGCCGTGAAGCATTTTGTCCAGTAGAGAAAGGATTCTACCAGCTCTTCACCTAATAATAATAATAATAATAATAATAATAATAATAATAATAATAACAATAATAATAATCCTTTCTAATATAGGCACAAGACCTGACATTTAGGGTGAGAGGGCAAGTCTACTATATCAATCCCAGTTCTCAACTGGTACTTAATTTATCCATCCCGAAAGGACGAAAGGTAAAGTCGACTTCTGAGGAATTTGAACTCAGAGCGTCAAGACTGGCGATATGCAGCCAAGCAACTTGCCCGGCGTGCTAACGCCGTGGTACACCTCCAGCGTTAGAAGTTGTGCAAAGACAATAAATAATAATAATAATAACAATAATAATAATAATAATAATAATAATAATAATAATAATAATAATAATAATAAGAAGAAGAAGAAGAAGAAGAAGAAGAAGAATAAGAATAAGCTGCTAAGCTCAAGACTGAATGGCGGAAAAAAAGTACTTCTGCAGTAAACACATGGCCGGTCTCTCTAATATGATATTCTTCTGCATTGGACTATGGAAGAACTTAGAGACAGAATGTAAAACCAGGAAGACAATGTCCATATCTATACCTCAGAGACAGTGTTGATAGATTTTACCTAACGCGGATGGAGTAGGTATATTGTACACTTTTACATGTTCCAGTCATTTGACTGCAGTTAGCCTGGGGCACACTTTGAAGGATTTTAGTTAATAAGATCAAGCACAACGTTATATTTTTTAAGTTTGTTTCATATTCTATCGGTCAGTTTTGTCGTACCGTTAGGTTATGGGAACGTGAACAAACCAACGTTGGCTGTCAAGCCGACAACACACACACTAAAATGCACACATATGCACATACATACATACATACATACATTACAGAAATCGCCCGTCCGTAGGCAAACGGGCTAAGACAATTTCTCAGCATACATTTAACTATTTGAACTCACGTGGACCGGTTTCTTTACTGGTATAATAGTCTAACCTTCCTCAGCACGCTTTACCCTGATGGAGAGCTCTAACCCGTCATGTTGAAGTCTGCGTTGCAACTGATTCGTTTTGCGCCGAACCATGGCAGCCACCAGTGGGAAAATAATTCCAATACGGAGCAAATAATTCACGAGAAAATATTTGCGAAGATATCATTGACTTTATTATTATCTAGTGTAACAATTTCGTGTTTGCGCCAATGTATGGATGTCTGGCTGTTCCCATGTTGGGAATAAGGAATAATGATCCATTTCAAGGGAATGTTCTAAATTGGGGCGCTATCAGATAATCTCATGACCTCTAAGACCAATTACTACATTACATACACCAGGGGGTGTTTGTTTTATATATTATCAGCTAGAAAGCTCTAGCCTATAAGTGACCATACTGTGGACATCCTACAGCAAACTTTGTCACTTAATATACACTTAATATACAATACTAAAAAGTGGTGAGCTGGCAGAAACGTTAGCACGCCGGGAGAAATGCTTAGCAGTATTTCGTCTGTCTTTACGTTCTGAGTTCAAATTCCGCCGAGGTCGACTTTGCCTTTCATCCTTTCGGGGTCGATAAATTAAGAAACAGTTGCGTACTGGGGTCTGTCTAATCGACTGGCCTCGTCCCTAAAAAATTCGGGCCTTGTACCTAGAGTAGAAAAAATATACAATACTATGTTATCTTAAGTAATAACTCATTCTATCATTGACCGTCAATATTGCGGTAGGGCTAGGCAATTACACTGATAACAGTGCTTAACTAGTACTAATTAAATCGATTCCGAAAGGTTTTTATTTTATCAAATACATTAGGGATCATACTGAGGACAAACAACAGAAAATTTTGACACTTAATGATATACAATACTATGTTATGTTAAGTAATGATTCTTCCTGTTATACGTAGAGGACATGAAGTTTTAATTTAGGCACACGGGCAGCAACTATGATAAGTAGGGTTGACGATAGTATCTAGACTATTTTTTTGTATTTTAAGGACCTCGAAAGAATGATGTAATACAACGTTAATCTCAGCAAGGATTCGAATACTAGATTCCATGCTTGAAAAGTAAGGGTTTTCAACGGAAAAGGAATCCAGTTGTATAGCAATGCCCCATCATCATATTCAACTAACGTATACATAAATTGTAAAACGAACGAACACATATATTGATATTATATATGTGCGTATGTGTGTGTGAGAGAGAAAGTGTGTGAGAGAGAGAGAGAGAGAGAGAGAGAGAGAGAGAGAGTGAGTGGATAAACGAAAGAAAATTGATTCAGCACATTTAGTAGTGGTTAGATATATTATTTAAGACAGTTTGATTTGGATTAGCAGGTCTAGGCTTTAGACAACCGAATTTCGTACGTGATTGTGTGTGTGTGTGCGTGTGTATGTGTGTGTGCGTGAGAGAGAGAAGGGAAAGGGAGAAAGAGAGAAAGAGAGAGAGAGAGAGAGCTCGTTCAATGAATTGTACCGTTATTCAGAGATCCATCTTTGTCATCGTGTCAAGTTGATTTTGCTTGATGATTACATTAAGTGTATACACATACATGGAATACTCAGCTTCGTACTTGCTAATTCATTGAGCATGTGATATAGTTAAAAAAATTCCTTGACAATCATTGTTGAAAGTGTTGGAAATCTATATACTAGTAATATGCTTGTTTTCCTTTTAGATTTATGTAAGCTCTCGTTAATGGATTTTAAGTCTGTCACTAACAAATCGACAAAACTTTCTGATTTAAAACTGTAGCTGAGGTTTGGAAATACTTGGTCGAATTAGTGTGTGCATATATGTAGGTGTATGGACCAGCACTTATGTTTCGTGTGAATACATCTCTTTAACGCTTAGGTGTTAGTGCATGTATATGTCTGCATGCACATCATTACTTTTTACAGGTATGTCCTTGTAGATACACACAAACCAAATGTGTGCATATAATCATTTAAAGAATCTTAAACGGAGAATCTTTTGAATGTCTTACAGTTTTTCACTGTGCCGTTAATTGATTAGATTTGGAGGGGACACCTCAGTTTCTTTTGCCCTTTCATAAATCATTCTAGCATTATTGAGTTTTCGTGTCCGGATATACATTGCCTAAGTACTTATGATGATAAGTACAAACGAAAATCTTTAGCCAGAGTACAGGAGTTGTTAGTTCCGCATTATTTCACCATAAATATTCCCTCTTTTCTTGTATTTTTGAAAATACTTTCACATCCGTTAGGCTCACCTCTACAACAATGAGTGAATTTTGTTTTTTGAACCCAGAACTATATCATTTCCGGATTGTTTTCACAGGATTTCACAAGATTGTATCTGCCTGGGCAATCTTGCCTACGAATGTATGCATGATCGTATGTATGTTTGAATGTATGTATGTATGTCGCTAGGTGAGGGCACATATGGCCTAGTGGTTAGCGTGTTGCATTCATAATCGCGAGATCGGGCTTTCAATTCCTGGACCGGCGGTGCGTTGTGCTCTTGAGTAAAATGATACATCTCACCTTGCTCTGCAATCACTTCGACACCTGAGTATAGTACACAGTGCACCTGTTCAAGCAACGTTGATCTGATGGAGTGAGTGAAGTAATGTATAGCACATACATTTAATCACTATGAGCAAATCATTTGTGGAGGATGTTCAGTATTGCAGCGCTGTCTCTCACGCACTACTAGAGATTATCCTCATAAAGAGAAGTAGGTATCCATCTATGAATATTTTGTACCCAATAGCCTATTTTCATCTGCTCATATATATATATATATATATATATATATATATATATATATATATATATATATATATATATATATATATACATATATATATACAAAGAGAGAGAGAGAGTGAAGAGAAACACCATGTCGGTTTCATCAGGCTTGGGAGACCTGTGAACCTCAGCACAGCCTCTTCCAACAGACCAAATCCCCCCCCACCCCACCAAACAATAATGGCAAATGACTGTGGTAAATTATAAGAACAATATAAAGAGAGCTACCCCAACTGCAAGTTATAAAGAAAAAAAAATAGAAGTATCTTTATTGAGAAGGAGTTCTTTGTCTTTGTGGATGAAGGATTGTAATCAAAACTGAATTGCTGATTGCGAAAAGATTTTCTCAGAGTGCCTATACAGAATCCTCATTTGGGTAGATGACATGCATGACTCTCACAAATCATTCATCTACACCTAATTTTCTTTGAGGCTGCTAGACTGCAGAGGGAGATTTCTTGTGAAAAGTGAATGCTAATGAGTGATATGTATAGCGCTTTGATCTTAGCTAAGAATTTCTTCCGTAGTTATATCCCTTAGCAGAAATCAGTGGTACTCCGTCCTCCTGTATTTGATTTGAGCCAAGTTTTCTCTTAATTAGCTGAACTCTTAGCTCATTTTAGCATAATTATTACGTCACAACGTAATCTGACAACAGTTAATTTATTTCCCCATTTATCTGCAAATATGCTTTATTCTACCGATCCAAATGCCGTTACCTATCCAGAAGAATTTCTACTTGCATTCTTTACTCATGAACAGAGAGATTGTGACTAACCTCATATCGCACATCCGTTCTAGTATTATCTCTACACTCACTCTATATCTGCTTTCCATCGTGTCAGTTTTGATTGTGACAGTACTAAAGTCTTTCCGCTGACATGAAAAGGAGGGTTTCCCAGTCATAGTGGGGATGAGAGGGTTGATGTCTATCTGCACCTGAAATAAATAGGAATACTTGATGATGGTTGTGGGTGGGTGCTTGGATGACTACTCACACCTAATCACTCCAGTAACATTGTGTGTGTCAGTTGTATAAACGCAATATGGAAATATGTGTTTGTTTTCCATAACCTTCGTGCATTGGTGAATCTCTGAGGATGTGAGTAGAGTTTGCTGGAAGAGATGCAGTTGCTCATTAAGTTTACGGCGCGGAAGACAGGTAAAGGGAAACGGAGTCTAAGTTAGTGATACGCATAATTTCAATTATGATAGAGCTAAATTAAGTCTTTGAGTCTGTTATTTAGGTAATTGGTGTTATGATGTATCGGAGGTATACTCTTTTACTTGTTTCAGTCATTTGACTGCGGCCATGCTGGGGCACCGCCTTTAGTCGAGCAAATCGACCCCAGGACTTATTCTTTGTAAGCCTAGTACTTATTCTATCGGTCTCCTTTTGCCGAACCGCTAAGTTACGAGGACGCAAACACACCAGCATCGGTTGTCAAGCGAAGTTGGGGGTAATTGTCTGAGGACGTTGGACCAGGACCGGGAAGTTTTATAAAACAGTCCCTTTCTGCCAGAGATGAGTAACAACTGTAATGTCTCCTACATGTTTCTTTTCTAAGTGTTACCCTGGTAGTTTTAACCAGGTTACCATATTCTGTGGCGAAACGTAGTAGTAATGAACCTTGGCAGTAAGTCATGAGCAGTTGAATGTTAATGTTTTTGTACCTCTAGGGTGGCGAGCTGGCAGAACCGTTAGCACGCCCGGCGAAACTCTTAGCGGTATTTCGCCCTTTTTGTTCTGAGTTCAAACTCCGCCGAGGTCGACTTTGCCTTTAATCCTTTCGGGGTCGATAAAATAAGTACCAGCTGAACACTGGAGTCGATGTAATGGATTTACCCACTTTCCTTAAAATTTCTGGCCTGGTGCCAAAATTTAAAATCAATGTTTTGCCTCTGTAAAGAAAATCAAACTTGCAAATAGATTCTGATTAGCCTCCAAAGTCACTATCTTTTCCTCAATTTTGCATCAGCCTTCTTCATAACATCAAATGCTGCAAGACGTTGACGCTTTCATTTTCGCAGTGTCTCTTCGTCCAAACATTTTACACCGACTTCTTATGCTTCTAGAAAGTTTCGCATAAGTTTATCAAGAGTAAAATCTGAAGAATCGTCACTGTACATATTAACAGGGAAGCGATTCCATAAGCGCGAACTCTTGAAGTTGGAATCTTCGTATCGCAATATACGGGGCAATATTTTCCAGATGGAGGTCAGGTTGATATATTAACCCTGACCCATTTCACTTACACGTTATCGTCTTTCCAACTACTTATAACAACATCTTCAAAATCGCTACTAACATGACATACACCATCGCAGCATCACCGCCATCGCAAATAACTTTAACATCACTGACCGCGCCACAACAGCCGCCATTAAACATTAGTGCAGTTGACACCACAATGCGGGAGACAGGTCGTTTTTGCCCTATCACCCTTGATATAATTATATACTTATGTACATTATTATTAATTTAATGTATTAATCGTCTATATATTTCTATAGTATGCTGACTACTTGATAAATAGAAACCATTATTGTGATTTTTATCCTTATATATATATTATATATATATATATATATATGTATATATACATACATACATACATATATATATATATATATATATATATATATATATATATATATATATGTGTGTGTGTGTGTATATATATACATATATGTATATATATATATACATATATATATATATTTATATGTATATATATATAAATATAAATATATATGTATGAGTGTGGGTGCGCACATGCGTATGTGTGTAACTTCTCGTATGCATACATACATGCATTTATATATATATATATATATATATATATATATATATATATATATATATATATATATATGTGTATGTGTGTGTGTGTGTGTGTGTGTGTGTGTGTGTGCGTGTGTGTGTGTGTGTGTGTGTGTGTGTATGTCTATTTATTTATATCTGAAGCACACAATGCAACTATGCCCGTGTTGAATGGAGTAAATATCAATTTTATGTTAACGTCCTTCTTTGATCAGGAAAAAAAATAATCTTCATTGTTCTTCACGATATCGTTATATTCACAATTGCATTTGATGTGTTTTTCTCTTTTTCTTTAGATTACATTTTGGCAGTTTTTCTCGCTAATGTATAATATTAAATTATCGATAAGAAATCTTTCTTCTTCATATGGGATATTTACTCAGGTTCATGAGAATCTGGTTGAGGTGAGTTACAATTTAGATAATCCACTCTAAACCTGTACACTAAGTTAACGTAAATGGATACGCATCCAGATTATTTTCATTTGCCAACTGATGATAGCGGAATGGTCTTCGTAATGTATCTGATTAGATATATACATGAAAAATAGATATATATATACGTGAAGGATCGTTTCATTTCCTCGTTTAGCAAGTCTAGAGCATCTAGTTAGTAGTACTTGAGATGTAATAGTAGGCAAGTACATCACATTTCGAATTTATAGTGAAATGCTTGTACTACAATGATAAGGTGTTTTACAAATTACTATGAATTCTCAATCGGTGAGCTCTAATAAAATATAGAATATCATCGAAACCACGATAACTTCTGGGATATTGTCTTAACCGTATATTTCCACTGATTTCTCTCTATCAAGCTGTCTCTGTATCCCTAAGTGTATACCTTATATATCTATATAGCTAAATACGTATGTACGGGTATGTGTACATTTATGTGTGTGTGTGTGTGTGTGTGTGTGTGTACATCAGAAAATAGAAATGCAATCATTACAGGCGCATACAAGAAAAGTTACAAACGCAGCGCGCGCGGAAACAAATACGCGAACAGACTCACACGCACACACACGCACACACACGCACACAAACACACACGCACACAAACACACACGCACGTAAACAATTCAAACATACAAAGACACACCCACTTACACCTCCAGAAGCATACACAACTCCACGACCGAATAAAGAGTTACCGTTGAAAGGAAATAATCGTAAACATTTACATTTTATTGTATATTTCACTAATTTAAGAGATGCCGCTAATATTTCGTTTTATTATTGCCTCTTCTTGTTGCTTAAACTCGAAATATATGTATTCAGGTTGAAGTATTTCTGATCTATTATTACGAGAATACCAAATAATAACGAACATATAAACAACGCGCAAGCCTTCTTCAAGGCTGCAAAGCAACACAATATTTATGAGAATCCGTGTTTCAGGATATTATCTCAATAAACTGTAGAATTTCTCTAAGCTATAGATATACAACTATCTAAGATGTATTTATTAAAACAGAAACGAAATCATGTGAATATTACCATAATGCAGATGACATAATATCTAAAAATAATATTTTTTTTTATCAGTAGAACATAGTTTTCGCAACATAGAAACGTAAACTCCTAGCAACTAAACTATGAAACTAAAATGGCTGTATACCGAAATTGTCGTGATAGGCATAGCTGTGCAGTGAATTACAGAGAAATATTTGATGACAAATTAATAGCGACCAACTAGTAGTGATTTATTATGTTGACTTGAATACTGAATATTGGTGAATATTTCGAAGATCAGGAGGAGTTTTGTTTTTCTTCATATAAATTTACAGAAATCTGGTCTGTAGAGCAAGCGGCTAACTCAAGTCTACTGAATATTATATAGTAGTAACGGCTGGTGTTATAAATGCTGTAGGAGGACTAAAAGTAAACAAAAGACTTTCTACGACTATGGAGATATATATGAACTTGATTTGTTGTTAGTCGATAGTAAAAAAATAGTCTGCAAGTGATAATATTTTAGTGAGTCTCAATTAGAGTGTTATAAGCCCGTTGGGTATCATTTTACAGAATATAATTTATTACGCAAGTCTCACTCCCCATCCTATCTTCACTGGAGAGGGCTGATTTAACAAGAAAGAATATTTCGTTGATTCGTTGTTAGTATTTCAGATTTTAAGAGTAGTGAAGTTATTTGATTATTATTGATGTTTTTTATAGCTAAACTTTGAATTCTCTATAAATCAGATCGGATGCCAATTCTCGTCAAATGAAGTTCTTCGTCTGCTAAGAAAGTAGCTGATATGGTAGCTAAATAATTATCTAAAAGAAAAAGAAGTGCTGTACTTAAACCAGATTACATTAAAAAGTAGTTATTCAAAATTTTGATTATAAATTATTTGTATTTCAATTTCATCACACGATTTATGTCGTTCCTTTTCAGATCATTACTAAGAACCAAACATAGTCATTGAGCCAATGATGCGGCAAGGAAAGAACATACTTATATATGTTCTTATATTTATGGAAGTTTTATATTAAGAAAGCATATTTATGCGTCTATCTCAGTCCTTGCCGAACAACTCCAAGCTCAAAACACCCTCATTTCTCTTCAGGCATAGGGCAGCTCCAATTGTAATATCCAGTTGTACTTTTAAAGGCGATTAGGTGTTATATGATAGAAATTTGGCAGCTATTTACTAGCAGATCGAACGGTAATATAAGGGCTCTCCTGTTCGCTTGAATGTGTGCGTATTGAAGAAGTACGTTGTATTTCAACCTCATTTCTATATTTGAAAGTTTCTTAATTCTTTAATCATTATTTACCAAAGTATCTTTCGACATTTATCCCGTCTCATTTGAGGCCCTGCTTTAGCCCTGCCTCCCAGCTCTACAAGAGACATGGATGCACGCTATACTCTCAAGAATATTTTGTTACTCACCTGGAAAACGACTATCTCCGTATCGGTTCATCAGTCGGGTTTGGATTTCGGATCAGCGAACGATACCAATATAATTGCAGGTCTACATTAAACTTTTACAATTTCAACCTCAGGGTTGTTCTCTTTGTATTTCAACCTCAGGCTGTTCCCTTTGTATAGCAGCAACAATGATATCGTCGTCTCACGTAATTTGGACGCCGCTGGGTTTTAGTAGTAACTGGAGCCGACGAGGCTAGACTGTGTGGACGCAAAAGATCAAATAGCATCACAGTTTTTCTTGTTCCGAGGCGGCAAATCTAACATTTTGGAGACATCTTTCATCCTAGATAATGCAAACTGGGGGAGTGGTCATCAGCACTACGTTTCATCGTCCGACGGCAGGAAACCGCAAGTTGACAAAATAGAAGCTATTCTCCGATAGGTTTCTTTTAGAACCTTTAACAATCGAAGCATCTGGCGTTTTTGAACATCAAACCACCTCCTATTCTTGTAGCTGGCAATCCAGGTATGTTATGTGTCAGCATGATAAAAATATATACAAAAATTCAAGATGCGAGCAAAATCAAAGTAGATAGCCCTCTTTTAAAGGTATCAATAATTGACTATCCTTGCTCCACTGCACTTCACAATAAACATCTTCTCATGATGTTTTGTGTCATCATTTTTTATTTCATTAATCACAGGACTTCTTGATCAGGGCCGCCTGTAGCTAAATGTCAACAATGAAATCTTGCATCGACATCAGCTACACTCTCTATTCCGTTACGCACTTTCTTTTCATGAATAGCCTATCATTCCATTCCGCCAATATCGCATTCACATGAGAATATGCATTGTGCCATTAGCAGTTTAATTCGTTATCTTCTTACCATGCATCACTCTGGTACGAACCCTTCACTGCTACACTCGTGCACTCATTCTCACACATTCTCTCAATCACTTAAATGTCCTTTTCACACACACGCGTGCATACGCGTGCGTTCTCATACTCACTTTCACATATGAACTTCCAAACATTTTTTTTTTTGGTACACATAAATACTGAGCTACAATCGCTATAGCCTCCTCTATATTTTATTTGTAAAGAAGTTTCAACATTAGCCACTTACTGAGCGTGTTGTCCCAACACACCACCTTCCTTCCCACCTGTGCTACCCATGCTGGTCTCTTATGAACATACGTTTGTTTTATTTATATATAATTTTCCCCCTTTTCGTCTTCTATCTGTTGACAAAGGATCAACTGTCCGAAACATCGACATCTTTTTCTATCCTTCAGAGTATAATGCCTTGCCGTTGTACATCTTTTCATCGCTTTTTCGAGTTTACCTCGCTTTACTTGTAATTTACTTTTAGGTTTATACCAAGTGGGCATTCTGCATTGTAGAAGGTGTTGAGAGGGCTCAGCAGTTTTAGGGCAGAGTCTATACACTGTCAGCAGGCGGCTGTTAGAGTGAATACTGGCTTGTGGATAAGCTTGGCTAGATGTTGTCGCTGTTGGCATTCTGTCGATTACGACGACGAGGGTTCCAGTTGATCCGATCAACGAAACAGCCTGCTCGTGAAATTAACGTGCAAGTGGCTGAGCACTCCACACACACATGTTCTCGGGGATATTCAGCGTGACATAGAGTGACAAGGTTGGCCCATTGAATTACAGGAACAACAGAAACAGGAAGTAAGAGTGAGAGAAAGTTGTGGTGAAAGAGTACAGCAGGGTTCGCCACCATCCCCTGCCGGAGCCTCGTGGAGCTTTAGGTGTTTTCGTTCAATAAACACTCACAACGCCGGGTCTGGGAATCGAAACCACGATCCTATGACCGCGAGTCCGCTACCCTAACCACTGGGCCATTGCGCCTCCACTGGCTAGATGTATGCGTGCTTTAACGGCCATGACTAAATAATCGTTGTTATGCTGATGACATCTGCCGATCGTTACCTATCTGCTGAGTTCCAATGATAGAGCGTTAAGTTAGTCGAGACTTATGTGAGTTTTACCTAGATGCCAGCAACAAAACGAACTAGATCGTAGCAACCAGCATGGAACTAGATCAGCTTACCATACGACACTAAGTATCTGAACTCCATTGGGGCTCAAACAAGAAAGTGTTTATGGAGTGACTGTATCCTCAGTGAAAGTATCAGATTGAAACTTCTTTGACCAGTAGCTTTGTGTGGGTATGAAGGAGGGACCCAAGAGTTGATGATACTGATTGACTGAAACTATTGGTGACGATATGTGATAAGCTAACGCTTTGCAGTTGTTGGGTAGCCCACCGAACGAACGATTTAATTCTGGTGGAGGTGTGAACAAAGTTGGTGACGCCGATAGCTGCAATATTTTGGCCTCGTTCTTAGGGCTCAGAACCTCTGTACTCACACCTCCGGAAGTTGGGTGTTGAAAAATGGGTTCGTGAGAAACAAAGATAATAAAAAAGAATGACACCTAGGAGTGGGAGGCGAGCACCCTGGAGGCCTTTACAGTTGAGTCTGAGGCTCTAGGCCTTCAGCTTTGAGAATGAGGAATCGACCGACCGAAATGTACACTAGAATGAAGCATATATTAGTTTGATTAACTGTTATTTATTCTTGTTGTTATCGTCGGATGTACTCCTTCTCCTCCTCCCCCTCCCCTCCTCCTCCTCCTCCTCCTCCTCCTCCTCCTCCTACTACTACTACTACAACTACTACTACTACTACTACTACTACTACTACTACTACTACTCAGCTTTCATCTCGAGGTTTCCCTACGAATACAACTTCTCCCGCGATGGATTGCATCCTACTTTTCCATGAATATTTGAGGAGAAAGTGGTTCAATGTTTACCAACATAACTGGATTCTCATTGACTTATTTCCATATTCTAGACTGACTTCTACTCAGCTCTGTAAGGTCACTGAAAATATTAAGTTCTTACTGTATTCTTACATTTAGATAATATGCCATTAGTGAATGCTGCAATTTAGTTGATGTTTTACTATGTAACTTTGGTCATAAACCTGTGTCCTGATGTGGTAGCCATATTTCCTTGACTAGTGCAGCAATGACTTGTTCTGCAAGGACGAATTTATAATTTTTGGTCGTTTATTGACATATATTTGAGTGACATGGCATTTGTAGTTGATATTGTATTAGTGTTATTGTTGTTTTCATTTATTGTTACTGATTGTAAGTTAGAATTTGTAAAAGCAGATGATGCATAAATATTTCGCCAAACCGTCACTGTAATACAGTTGTAGGAAGTTGACTTCTCGTACAAATGTAATGTCCAGAGGCTAATTCCTAATGTTGCAATATCCATTATCCTCTTGTCCAAAAAAAAAAAATAAGAACGCTGGTCAAGTTACAATATATCATTTAATAATTCTATAAACATTTACAGCTTTTTTCAAAGTGGTACATATACTAGTAAAATATGTACGTGTTTTTAGACTTTTTACGTCGCGTTTGTTAGTAGCTGTATTCATGCTGTAGCAGGCTAAACGTCAAGGGACTTAGACCTAACACATTCATATGATATGCTTTAGAAATAATTTTCAGTTGCTAGCATGCGTTATTGTCAAGAAGTAATTATTGCCCAGTAGGAAACTTGGATCAATATTATATATTTTTTCGGTAGAATAAACGAATTACAACCGTAGACTAGGATTAACATATTATCGGGATAGATAGGATTAACACTAATCGGGATAAAATATTCTTTGTTGTTGTTATTTTCTCAGTTAAACTAAATTACTAGCATATTTGAAAGAGCTCTGAGCTTCACAAATCTAGGTTGAATGTGGTGTTCATTTCTGAGTATAAAATAATTATCTTAACTGAACAGCTGTCAAGTACTGAAGTTGAATTAATCCTAAAATGTTTGGCTTTCTACCGAAGTTACAAATTACTAACATAAATTATCTCACAATCGAATTTTGCAGTTTATTTTTTCTTGGAGTAAGAAAAAAAACTAGCATCGGATAGTAAAACTATTGCTTGCGTTTATTTAAACAATGTTACACTGATACATAAAGTAAATTTAGACATGAATGAAGAATAAATAAAATGTAAGGGCTGAACGTATCTGGTGTTGCTTGGTTATATAAATAACATTGCAAACTTTATATCAGTAATCATAAAAATCTTAGTTTTATTTCTGCGATATCAAAGAAACATCTTGAATCTGAATTTCTTTGCGATCACAGAAAATATGTGTAGTTTAAGAGGTATATTTCAGGCAAAAATATTTTCTGAAAGTTAGTTCTGAAGTTTTCACGTGACAATTTGTTGGCTGCATATGCAAATATCAAAGAGAATTGTATAAAATGCTAAAAAGTCTTGAGGAGCAGGGAATATTGGGTGTAGAGTAGCCCTTTCTACTGGAATTAGTTGTAGCAATCCGAGTGGAGTTATTAAGTCAAATTCTGAACACTGTTCCTTCTTAGAAGCATATTAATAACTCGCATTGTTCTGATGAGCTAGGTAACAAAGCACCGAGTCAATGTAACATGATACTAGATATTAAACACCATACAAAACACTCTAAGTAATATTTTTCTAGCTAACAATAGAATTAGTTTTTAAAAGTTAATATTCAGACATTGTATTGACAAAATGATATGTTGCAAAATGTGTTAAATCTATGCTTTGGCAATTTTAACAAAATTGGCAAGTTTAGCGTTAGTGTTATTAATGGTGTGGTTGACAAAATAGGCAAATAGAAATAGTTTACTTAGATACAGAATGCACACCAAAATAATTATTTGAAAACGAAGACTAAATTTTTATCATGAATTACAAATAAAAGATTACAATAAAATGAATGAGCGTCCATGTAATCATTTCTGCTTCCGTGTAATTATTCTTCAGAATGAGATATATTGAATTAAAAGTTTGTACTGGGTGAACCAATGATAGCTTCAACAATTTTGTTTTTGAAACATTTGTGCTTCGAATATTGATAATATAATTAGAGCAGCTGCATTGTTCCCATTGCTATTGTTATTGGTTACTTTTTCTTTCTGTTAAATATTTATATTTTTTATACTTTAATGGAGATAATAGCATTGCCAACTTTATAGCGTTTTTTTTTTACTTTCTTAGTGTGTTGTGTATTTTTACTAAAATATATTCTCATTTCATCAATCCCAATTTCATGTTTTGAGAATATTTACCTCAGGTACATTTCAATATGGCTCTCAGAATTTCTTCAATGAGCAAGTATCTGTATTGTATTCAGTATTCGTATAAGATATGCATGTGGGGATAAAACAGAATACGGTTGTGTAAGGTAATTTTCTTTTATCGAATATTTCCAAATATCTCTAAAAGCTATTTTATACATATTCTTACATACGTACATACACCCGCATATATATACACTTACACACATATATACATATATATATAAATATGCGCACTTACACACATATATACATATATATATATATATATACATGCACACTTACATAAATATATATGTATGCACACTTACATACATATATACGTATATATATGCACACTTATACACAAAGTTATTCACAAATATATTGATTGACATAGATGTAATGTTCACACACACACACACACACACACACACACACACACACTCTCTCTCTCTCTCTCACACACACACACACACACACACACTCACACACACACACACATACACACACAAACACACACATACATTGGTCATACTGGACCATTGTCTTTATCAGACATGCTGTGTGGGTAAGTAAATATGCAAAACGCGCAGTTAAATATATACAGGCCTTGTGATATTGTCTGAAAGACGAGACTCTCTCACCCCCCACCCCGGCCCCTAAAAGTAAATCTGTAATCCATGATGAGATATCAAGCATGATTGAAGATTTTCAGAGGTAAAAAAGGACTGCGAACGTTTGTGGGACAAAATGCAAATGATATATCATTAACAAACCTGGAAGACCACTGAAAGAATCACTACATATATTAGGTTCTAATAACCCTCTTAGGCTTGGTTTAGATGTGAACACCATATAGGAGCCTTTAGATAAGAATGGAAGAATATCATGTTTAACATCCCCAAATAGTTCATAGCTCCTCATCCTAATATTTAACAGTCTAACAAAGTCAATGGCTGGAGAGTATAAGTGTTGGTCAAGTGTTAAGTCTTGCAGTTTATATGGTGGGCCTTACAAGAAAGAATATAACTAACTTACTAAACGTTTAAGTGGAATGTTGAGAAAATTACCCTGGTATGGACAACAGATGATAATAATCAACGCTTATGGATTAAATAAAGGACTCTTCGCCAAATTCCGAGAATGATATCTTATACGATGTGCGCCTGAAGAAGGCCGGAGAGTAGAAGGACAGAAATGTTTTGAAAATAACAACCCTAAAGAAGATACAAGTCCGAATATTGTAGTGTATTATAATTATAAGTCGTGTTTGAGAAATTCTGTCAAAGTGACAAATATTCCTTTCCTGTCTGTATTACCTAAATTTTTACAATACAGTTTATTAATTTTTTTTCTTATATTATGCCGTATGTTCCCTTCTTTGACATTATTTCAACAATTATTTTACTCCCACTTCATTTTAGAACATTTTTTTTTGTTATATCCAATTGTAATTGAGGCTGCTTATGTAATTTCAATTTGCTATATTTTATCCCGTCTGACTCAATTCACAAAGCTTAGAATACATTACTATTTAATATTAATGAAATTTTTCAATATTAGTCGTCTAGATTTTATTAACATGATTTATTCTCCACTATGTTTTATTTTGTAACATTAACTATTAATATTAATGTAGTTCGCAATATTAGTCCAACATTTTATTCTGTTTGTTTCGCTTAACCGTTGTATTAATCTGTCTTAAAACAATACATTATACATATCTTCTCAGAACGGCCAATGGATTCCAATCATTAAACCTCAACTTTGATACCACTTCTACTTCTCAGTTAAACCTCAATTACGCCTCTTTGCCCAACCAAATCTATTCGCCACTTCAGCTAATACTATTGATTCTCTACCGTCATATATTCATTGTCACATCGTTTATGAATGATTTTAAGTGTACTTAAATTTTTCCTAGCTCATTCTTCTCATCATATCGTATTCCATTTTACTGATACTATCCGTAACAGTCTTATATATCTTAGTTTACTTTTAATCCTTTTAATTCACTTAAGACCGGCTTCAGCAACAACACAATCTATCCATCATTCCAAATTTCAATACACCATATTCCATTTAAGCTTTAACTAAAACTCGCCATATTCCCGTACAATTTTCATTTATCTTTTAATATCTTTGCATTGTTTATATTTTTATTTCAACTTCAACGGTGATTCCGAGGGTTTATAAACTTATCCCCACCCCTTTGCGATCTGTTAAGTGTTGTTATAACTCTTACATACTGTAACTTACCTATCGCTTCCTATACATAAGCATTTTTATTTACTTCAGTGTAGAACTACTCTCTTCTTTAAAGTAGTTTAGAAGTGGTTTTCTAACACCTGCTCCTCTCAATTTAATTTACAAGTGTTGATCTCTCCCCGCCCGCAGTGAATTCTTTATCTTAAATTTATCATTTCACTCTTTGATAAGTTTGCTTTGAAATAAAACAAAGAAGCTATTTATAAGAGGTTTCTCGATTAAAAATCAATATTCCAAACTTACACTTCATGTAATGAATACTTTGAAATTTTGCCTAACTGATATTTTAAAATAAGTATGTATGTATATTATGTGCTTATGAATGTATGTGTATATATTTATGTATATAAGCATGTATAATACTTACATACATACATATATATACATACGTACATACATATTTATATATATATGTGTGTGTGTGTGTGTGGTGTGTGTGGATATACATGCAAACACATCACACATATATACATATCGAAACACACATAGCACACGTATACAGTACATATACAAACACACACATATATAACATACATATACAAACGCACACGAATTATAGCTGAATACTGGTTTTATGACTGAATCAACCGTTGAAATGTCTAGCAGAAATTTCCTTAAGAGTCGAATGTTAACGAATGGTTGATGAGGTCAGTTCAGATAGAAATATTTAAAATCGCAAAAATAAACAAGCATTTGTAAAATGAAGCATTTAAGAAGCCCATTAGTAAAACTCAACCTATATTCGAAAAGGAATTATGGGATAGGGAAACACGGTTATGTGAGTTATCTCGCAGTTTCCTGTTTAAAATATATTTAAATTCTGTCTAAAAATATTAAGTAAAGTTTAAGTCTGTATCCTCTTGTTAATAATATTTTTCTTAAAGACGCCAGGAGAAATAAATTTTACCCTTTAAAATGGTTATGTTTACACACTTTAGTTTTCATTAGAATAATTCAAGAATCTTATGATACTTAAGAAAAAAATTTAGGACCAAAATATTAGTAACTAGGTACATATTAAAAGCTATTAAGATCTACATTTCTACATTTTCCACAATAATTGCTTATAGAACACATTAGCTTATAGACACACACACACACACACACACACACACACACATACACACACACACACACACACACACAACACATACATTGTATGTGTGTGTATGGATGTATGTATGTATATATGTACACACACTTTTTAAAAGGGAGGGAGAGAGCGGAAAACAAATGAGATATTAAAAATCTAATTGGTTCAGCTCTAATATTAAACGTTAAATTCATCTCATAATGTTATTTTGTTGCGTATAAAGAAAAAAATACTGTTACTCCATCTCATATTAGTGGTCTGGACTATACTATAGAAATTAAAAGAAAGCAAATATTGTTAGGAGATATCTGACATGTTACCTTATTTTCATTGATTTCTTTTTCATTATTCTTACATTTATTTCGGTTTCAGACTAAATTATTTATGAAGTTCTAATTTTGGTCACACAGAAAATTAACATTGCTGATGATAACACAAGTGTGCAAACTATGTGGGTGTGTATGTAGGTCAAATTATGATGATGGTTTCCATTACCAGATTGCTGTGCGTTGTGTTCTGAAGCAAAACACTTCATCTCACCTTGCTTCAGTCACCTCGGCTGTAAATAGATAACTATGCGATGGACTGGACTTAATTTCAGAGGAAGAATGTTGGCCTGCTCGCCTAGACAGCGGAGTGGGATAATTCGAAAGTTACAACAATATGAGGAAGTGCATTGTATATAACAAAATTCGATATTCTGGTCAGTACGGTGATATATATCTGTCTCTTCATTCTGGTCTCTATTATGATAAGTTAAGCATTATTCTGCTAAATATTAATATGCTTTGTAGACCCTTACTAACGTCATGTTGATTTAAGAGAATCGATCTTCTGACAATTATGAATGGGAGCTGATCGATTCCAATTATAATTAACGTTCTCCTTATAAATTCAATATTCAATTTTCAGTACAATTCAGTGAATATAATCAGTGATAAGAGCGAATTTAGTGATAAAATCATTTTACCTTTCAAATCTGATTCACAAACTACAGCAATAATAACATTAGTAATTTACGCTAGTTCCTCCATAATACTAAAACGATATTTTGTTTGCTTTCATAAAATAATAATAAATTCCCATTTCTATATCCGAAGAGTCTTCCATGTATATGCCATTTCTCAAAATACCAACATAAGAAAATAAAGAATAAAATCGAAAATGATTTCTGTTGAAATGGAAAATGTTTGTGCGCTGGGGACGAACACTTCAGAACACAAAAGCTGTTACTTTTACAATTACATATTTCCATGTCCTTCGAAAATTTCAATATAGTGTACTAGTTTTTACGACATGAAGGAAATGAAGCAATTTCTATTCTGTATTGTGGCCTTGGACGAATCATTTAACTTGCCGTGAGATTGTTCGACTTTATTCTCGTGTTTGGAAAGTATTATACTAAGCCATAGGAAGTAAACATTTAACAAAAATGCGGAACATAGTAAAACTGTGATGTAATATAGAATCATAAAAGAAGCTTTTGTCCAATGAAAAGTTTACTCTTCGTCACAGACCTCTCCCTCATGTATATAAAGGGCTTGGTAAAAATTATTAATTGTTGATTTATTAATAAATTAATAAATTGATAAACCTTTACCCTTTTAATTTGTATATGCTTATATATATATATATATATATATATATATATATATAATTATAAATATATATATAATACAAAGAATATATATACATGTATACACACATATATGTACATACTTACATCTACATGTGTATATATATGCATATCAAGGTACAGGACGTTAGAACAATGAACTACAGACAACGGAACGAACACATAGGAAAACGGAAAGCCACTTGGAATATTCCTTCATCAGCTGTCTCTATTCTAACTAGACGTTTCGAAGATAAGACAGAACGTACTCTAGAATAGTCTCTTCCTGAGTAGTGGATCAACCCACTACACAGAGGATTCCAAGGTGGCAAACACAAACCAAGACAGGAAAGATTGGACAGTGAAAACAACATTCAAAAGCCGTATGGCCAAACGCGAATCTGAGGTAGAACGCTAGTAGTTCGTCTTGCCTTCACAGCGGCTGGAGTGAAAAGAAAGCTGACCACAGGTCACACGAGAGCAGAGAGGATGGTGGAGGGAGGAAGTGGAACAAGAAGGAAGGGACAGAAGGGTATAGCAGTGAAGTGGAGGCCAGGACAAAGGGATTGATAGAAAGATAGAGGAAGACAGATAGATAAATAGATAGAGAGGATGGTGGAGGGAGGAAGTGGAACAAGGAGGAAGGGACAGAAGGGTATAGCAGTGAAGTAGAGGCCAAGACAGAGGGATAGATAGAAAGATAGAGCAAGACAGATAGATAAATAGATAGAAATATAGATAGATAGATAGATAGATAGACAGATAGATAGATAGATAGATAGAAAGATAGAGTCACGTCAGAATAATAAAGTAGATTTACTTGCAAAAAAGGACGTGTGCGTTCAATAATGTAATAATACAAAGAATATATATACATGTATACACACATATATGTACATACTTACATCTACATGTGTATATATAGGCATATCAGGGTACAGGACGTTAGAACAATGAACTACAGACAACGGAACGAACACATAGGAAAACGGAATATATATATATATATATATATATAATTCAAGTTTACCGAAAACGAAAGACGATGTCAGCCGACGGAACACTATCAGGTGTATTAGTTTAACGCTCAGGAAGAATGGACAAGTCTTTGACGTTTCAAGTGAACGTTCTTCAACAGAGAGGATTAAGAGAAAAAATAAAACCGGAGAGAGAAGGAAAAAAAAAACGGAGAGAGTAAAAATATGTGTAGGGAATAACGGTTCAACATGGTGAGATGGCCGGAAGAAAGGGGATCAGTGGAAGGGAGATAATAATGGTGACTCGGTCAAACGATGTGCAAGCGCGTGTTTATATGTAAGAATGGTGTGCGTAAGTGTGTATGCCTGTATATGTGTGAATGGGGGCGAGTGCGTAAGTATGTATGTGTGGGCGACCTTAAATTGATGTGGGCCAGTGTGTGTGTGTGCGCTTCTAAGTAACCTAGTGCGTACATGCTGTGCGTTTCATGTACTAGTGTGTATCTGTGTGTTTGGACGTGTGTACATATGTATAGGTTATCATGTGTGTGTGTGTGCGCACGTGTCTGCGCGTGCGTGTGTGTACGTGCACGTCTGTGTGTATGCAAGCGCATGAGCCTGTGTGTGTGTATGTGTACAAGTAGGTTAATGTGTGCGTTGTGTAGAGTGATGTGCGTTTCGTGTATTTGTGTGTGTGTGTGTGTGTGTGTGTGTGTGTGTGTGTGTGTGTGTGCAGATGGGCGTATGTATATGTGCGTGAGGCTGTCGTGTGTGTGTTTGTGTGCGTTCGTGTGCACACGCTTCCGTTTAGCAGTTGATGTATGCTTGTTCGGTTGGTGTGTGCACGCATGTGTGAAACCCTGTAGTGTGCATACGTATTGTGCATGTTTTTGTGTGAAAGTTGTATGCGTTTATGCATACTATCTGAGTGTGTATATTGTATGTGTTCAGGAGGTTTGCACACTGCGCGTGCTTTTTAAAGTGAATAGTGTGTTGTGAGAGAGGGGTGGAAAGAGATAGGGTTTGGGAAGTGGGATTGGGCTGAGAGGAAGTGAAATAGGAGTGAGAGGAGGTGGGATAGGGGTGAGGGAGTGGGATAGGGGTGAGGAGGTGGAATAGGAGTGAGAGGAAGGTGAGTTAATGTTGACGGGAGTTAAAGGTTGGCAGATATTGGGTGCTAGTGTGTGTGGAGTGGGAAGGTGCGTGTGAATGCATGTGCATGTAAGTGTGTGAAGGTGTGGGAGTGTTCATAATGGTCTGCGGTGTGTGTACTGAGTTGAACAGTGTGTTCGTATAGTGGCGTGTGTAGTGAGGATATTGGAGAGTGCGTGAGGGTGCGTGGATTATGGTTTTTTTGTGGGGGTAATGGGAGGTGCTGGGTGCTAGTGTGTATAGAGAGGAAGCTATGTGTGGGTGTGTGCGCAATGATGTGTGATGTAAGTTGAGCAGTGTGTTTGGGTGTTTGTACAGTGGTGTGTGGTGAGGGTACCTAGTTAGTCGGTGCGCAGGTGTGGAGGTGGAGGGAAGGGGCTGTTGAAAGTGGGAAGTGTGTGGGAAATTGTGTGGGGTTTGGTGTTAGATGAAGATAGGTAGCTTCTTCAGACCACAAGGAGGAAAGGAATGTAGGGAGAAGATTAAATCCTGTTCACAGCGAAGGCGGGAGTCCGGTTGGCCCCTGAGCAGAGAAAGTCCGAACATAGACATTTTGTAGCGAATGACCAGGGCGAGAACCGGGTGTCATTGCCGAGTCTGATGTTTTGGAGGTGGTCTCTCTATCCTCTCTCTCTCTCTCTCTCTGCACACACACACACACACACACACACACACACACACACACACACACACACACACACACACACACACACACACACACATTATATATATATATATATATATATATATATATATATATATATATATCATTATAAATATACAGGGATTAGCAATTGAGTTGCTTCTCCAACATACTGAAAATTTAGAAATAGCAGTCAAAGAACTACTGATTCCAAACTACAAAGTAGTTCTTTGACTGCTATTTCTAAATTTTCAGTATGTTGGAGAAGCAACTCAATTGCTAATCCCTGTATATTTATAATGATAAATAGTTTTACCGATAAAGGTTTTTTCATACTGAACTACTTGGCAAAATTGTTAATTATTAATTCTATTATTAATTGACGATTCTCTGCCCTTATTCTTGTATATATATATATATATACATACATATATATATATATATATATATATATATATATATATATATATATATATATATATATATATATATATATATTCTTTTATTGATTTATTCTTTTGTTTGTTTCAGTCATTTCATTGCAGCCAAGCTGGAGCACCGCTTTTAGTCGAATAAATCGCCTCCAGGACTTATTTTTTGTAAGCCTAGTACTTATTCTATCGGTTTCTTTTGCAGAACCGCTAAGTTACGGGGACAGAAACACACCAATATCGGCTGTCTTGTCAAGTGATGGTGGGGGACAAATACAGACATACACACTGACACCCCCCCCCCCCGCACATATATATATATATATATACGACGGGCTTCTTTCAGTTTCCGTCTACCAAATCCACTCACAAGGCTTTGGTCTGCCCGAGGCTATAGTAGAAGACACATGCCCAAAGTGACACGCAGTGGGACTGAACTCGGAACCATGTGGTTGGTAACCAAGCTATTTATCACACAACCACCCCCTGCGCCTATATATACCTACACATACGCATATGTTTAGATAAAGTCAATTTTGAAAATAACAATAAGACTGAGTTTATCCCAGTTTCCAATGAGTGTTAGTGTCTGAGTGCACAAGACTTATCTCTTCGGCAAAGTGTCATTTCTTCAGAAGGCGAACTCCACTCCAGATACTGCTGGTACTCATTTTAAATGACTAGAGAGGAGGCGCAGGAAGTCACTTGTTCCAAGAATCGAGATGAACACCCAAATTATCTACCAAGAGGAACTGAGACATTTGTATCATAAAGTTATAAGCTTAATTGTAAATTACATTTCATAATTACTTTTTTGGAGCCAAAATATTGAAATATTTGGGAAAAATTTTCATTCTTGTATTTCGTCCTTGACCGTAGAGGTTTTGTAAGTTGTTTGCGTTTTGCAATGTCTGTAACTGCAAGGATATTTACTAACACTGGATCAGCCGGATGAGTTGTTCATAGATATAATTTCCTCGAATTTTAAATGCGCTCAAACTACACTGATTTTGATCATCATTGCTGATGAGAGAAGTTTCAAGTGTATGGTTCTTTTCTGCATATTGTTTGCATGTCTCACTTTGGTTTTCTCTACAAGTGCGTGCGCGCACACATACACACACATGCGTATACATACACATCTAATTTTTCACCTTCAAAAACCTACGATTCTCGAATATCTCCCTTTATATAAAAGGAAAGTATTCTACGTCGTTGACAAAAACACAAGCCATAAGCTCGCAATCTACTACCTAAAAACCTTTTGAAAATATCATCGGTATTACAACTAACAGCTACAAAATATCATCAGTTCTAATTGAATGAACATTTTCCCCCTAATGAAAATTAAACGAAATTCTAACACTAGAAATAGCAAGCTTTTCATTTCCTAAGATATAATAGTTTCAAATTTTGCCATAAGGGCAGCAATTTTGGAGGAGGATATGAGTCGGTTACATCGACACAAGTGAACAACTGGTACTCATTTTATCGACCCCCAAGGGATCAAAGGCGAAGTCGACTTCGACGGAATTTGAACTCGAAACATAAAGACGGACGAAATAACACTAAGTATTTTGCTTAGCGTGCTAACGATTCTGCCAGCGCGCCGGTCTGATTTCCTAAGATATAATGAGACGTAAATCAGACCCAAAAGTGTCACATTATTTAGCATACAAAGTCTCGTGTTTAAAATGTCCTAGCTCTTTGCAAAACGTTCAGATCTATACTCCAGACCATGCTGTGTGCACAAAACTTATCCTACGATATTTGTAAGTCAAAATAAACTTGACCCAATAAGCGTACTATTGGTTTAAACTCATCTCCTTTCTACTTCTGTATCTCTGCTGCCAATCATCAACCAAATCACTAAATGAATTCTGTTTTGTAACGTGCACTGCATTGACAATGTGGTCTCAGATATAGTGGAGGCGCGTGTCTTAGTAATTAGAGTGTTGGACTCGTGATCGTAAGATTCTGGTTTCGATTCGTGGGCCGGACGACGAGTTGTGTTCTTGAGCAAAACATTTCATTTCACGTTGTTCCAATCCACTCAGCTGGCAAAAATAGGTAATCTTGCGACGGATCGGCGTTCCTTCCAGCTGGAGAATATATAAGCGATGAAACGAGGAATCTGGCCCTTGTGACACGGTATGACTTGTGAAGGTAAATTTAACTTTACTTCAGATATCCATTACCTTGTGACCGGACCATTATTGCAAAGAGAATCTATCTTCATTTTGGTGTCACTATTTCAAATACACATTGGAAATATCAATGGAGGGAAGTCCGTCAGATTTATTAGCGAGCGTACATATTAACTTGATAGAATATAGAGCATTTATTTTTATTATTAAGTTTTTTTTATTCATATACAAATGGCATTCTAATGCTCCTGTCTGTTGGTATAGAAACAGCATAAATGACATGTTCATCGACAATGATGGCCATATAAACTTTCAAATCGAACATATCAATAACACCGGATCTCTTAAATTTAAGTAACTATAGAACTGTTTGAATTTGGTATTCATTAATAACGACTTCCACAGAAGGTTAGCTCCACACCTCTAGTTGTGCATTAAAGATCAGTCTTGTTAGTCAGTGCTAGAGCCACTTACGTTCGGAATGAAATATCACGTATCGTCTGTAAATGCCGAAATAAACAAGGTATAGAAGTGCACAACAAGCTAATTCAAAATGATGCAAATAGATAACGACTATCTTTTATCATACAACCGACACTGGCGTGATATAAACTTCAAAAGAAATTTAACACTTTCAGCAGCAGTAGTAGCTAAGACTGCAACGATATTAGTGATGCAGTCCACTAAATCGGTTCAATGGAACTGAATATATTACTGGCCTACTGGTGCATTCTTGGTTTCCTTTCAGAAGAAGACTAGTTTGGGAATGGACCCAACAACTGTAACAATATATACACAATGATTAAGAACACCCTCAACAATGTAGTTTTGTTTTAACGAGATACATAGTGTAACGCATAACATTTAATAAAATGTCTGATTTTACATTCTAAGTACAGTTCGCCAACTAAACATCTGCGTCGAAAAACACTGTTATGAAAATGTTTCTTCTGTTACAAGAGACTTCGGAAGATATCAAAACCAGGTTAGAACACGCGTCATCGGAACCACACATTTAAATGTAAATTATTTGGTTGTTTACGCTATGTTCTTATTAGAAAATTAAATACCACTATCAACTATAACAGCTGAAAGGGAATAAGAGTTCTGCGTTGGCTGAAACAAGTAAAAGATGGAGATGAAAGATATTTCGAGGAGGAATTGTTGGTATTTATGAAATATTTGGAGAAAATATATTTCTTAACAATCCATTGGAATATGTGATTTTGATATCTATTGGGATATCATGGTAAAATGAGTAACTTATTGAAAAAATATTGTGCTTAATTTCATTTCAAAGACAAAATCGTATTCCAGCAAATCTAATAGCTTACATTTTCTCCGTATGTCTGGAGTTACATGGCTACTGACCAAATTTATATTAATTTTGTATTGGCTGCTGTGGAATAAAAAATAGGTTCTGATGACTGCGCGTTAATAGCTAAAAGCATACTTAGTATTTCTAGCGTTAAAATACTAAATTGGTCGGGTGTTTAATAAATATACCCATTTATTAATTTAAAAATTGTACGCTTAGATTATTTAATTTAATAATGCTTTCCTATCTTAAATTAAGCTAATTTATGATGTTTATTTTAAATGTATTTTCTTCCTCTAAAACCGAGTTTTATTTCTTGCTTATATTTTATTACCTTTCACTATTCTTAGACATTTGTGTATTGAAGCATTGCTTCAGTGACGAAGACTATCAGCCTTCCCTAAACATAATTATTATATAATCTTTTCTACTCTAGGCACGAAGCCCGAAATTTTTGGGGAGAGGGCCAGTCGATTAGATCGACCCCAGTACGCAACTGGTACTTAATTTACCGACCCTGAAAGGATGAAAAGCAAAGTCGACCTCGACGGAATTTGAGCTCAGAACGTAAAGACAGACGAAATACCGCCAAGCATTTCGCCCGGCGTGCTAAACTTGATTACTATATAAAGATTAAGCGAAATTTATTTTTTATTTTCTTAAAAGTAATTGAGAGCGGTAGAGATTTCGGTTGCAAACACTAGCTTCTCTTCATTCATTGAAGTGGGTGTTATAATCATTGGAATTCGTATATATATATATATATATATATGTGTGTGTGTGTTTACATACATACATACATACATATATATATATATATATATATATATATATATATATATATATATATATATATATATATATATATATAAGCTGAGTGTGTATGCACATAAATATGCACATACATACACACAAACACACACACACATACACACATACTAAGCTTGTGATCAGATCAAATCTCATTATTTCTTCAAAAAGTTAAGAAAAATACAAAATCTATATTTACACTGATTTAGTTATCTTTTTAGAAGAAAACTATTTAAGTGTTTGCTTAATCCTTACGGATGGGCTATATATAAAATATGTGGTAGAACAATTAACTACACTTAATCAGCGAAATATGTAGCATATGTGGTTCTGAAGGTAATTAATTTTACTACTTTAAACGTTTAGTTGTTGCAGAATAACGAATCAATATAATGATGATATATCTGTTAAGAAAGTGATAGTTAATTCTCTCGGATATAATTGTATTATGGTCCTGAACATAGGTACGTGACTCACAGCAGCGTAACTTATAAATAATCACCGTCACCACATACAGTTATAGTTCCTCATAGTAACTTTTAAGGTGAATAAATAATTGCCTAATATTACGTTAAATTGATGTTCTGAGCCTATTTCTTCCTGACGAAATTGAAAAGGTAACAAGTAATTACTTTAATGTATTCTTATATGAATTTAATTGCTCAGTAGGCTCCAAGCACTTATAATCTAGTCCCTGTGGTGGGAATTCCGGACATAATAACGTGGTCTCCATTTTAAAAAGGTTGAAAGTATTTCGTAGTTTGGTCGACTTTGAAAAATCATTTCCAATACATGGTACCAGAGAAGTCAAAATTATCGGTGGAATATACTTGGTTTAAGAAATCAGATATCAACATATTCAAATATTATTTAATTTGAGATTTTCGATTTTATTGACTTGATCTAAATTTCAGTAACCCCTAGAGCGAAAGGAGCATTGTTTCAACCGTCTAGATTTCTATGCCTTCACTTTTCTATATTTATACTTTTGTTTTGGTAGGACATGACATGTAAGCTGTTATATCTAGCACATGACATACTATAGTACATTGAAATCTGAATTATTTTAAACCTAAGTCAGCTTCGTTGGGTAATATTTTTCCATAGGTGAATTTAAAGCATTTAACACGGATAAACGGCAAATTGCCGAATTAAAATGTGTACAATATTTAGTTTAATCTCACTAAATTTAGTTTAATTTCTCTGAATCGGTTTTATATTTGATTATTTCTTTGTTAATAAAATACATACCACTAATATACTGGTGCCAGCTCAATTGATTATAATGTTTATTAGATACTTAACTGTTAACATCATTCTTCAATAAGCTGAGTTGAGAACCTACAGAGTTGGGGCAGATATTATTTTCCAGGTTCTCAAGACTGACGTAAAGTCCCGAGTACTTTCAACATATTTTTGTGTCTTTTAAAAAAAGGATAAAACTATTAAAATGCTCCGTTTTCAAACTGATTAACATTAGGTTCCATTCATTTGTAATGTAAACGGTGATTATAGACATTGAAAACTCAACGTAAAATGATTTTGACACCCCCCACCACCTTTTCATGCACGCACATTGAAAATTCTTTTCCCAGCTTTTGATATATTTCTTGTTCTTTCAGGCAATCTGTTATGCAGGGATACTATATCAATTGTTGTGTAATAGCTTTCCTCTGTTTTGACGATAATAACCAGTGGTCTTTTTGACTTGATCACTTGATCACATTGAATGTTGAAATGTTTTTCTTCTACCCCATTAGACTAATGCTCTTATGAATTCTATACAAATTATAAGTTTTACATGGTTTCCTCTGAACAATGTTTGCATTGCAAGATGGAGAAGCGGCATTGTACATATTGTTCTAATGAACAATATTTGCAATGTCGTTTCTCCGACTTAAATCCCTTTAATTCATCGACAGAGAAACATTGCCCAACAAAGCTGTTTTAGCTTTAAGTCACTTGAAATCTATATCGTATGGAAGGCCATATGCTACATATAGTCGTTAACATATATCTTTCTCACAAACCATAAATAAATTGAAGTGAAAGCATATCAATCAGTTTCTGAAAACAGATTAAGGTTGGCTGAAACAATGCTCCTATCGTTTATTATATTTGTGTAATTTTATCGCATTCGTTCATTATGTGGTTAATGCTTTCATCATTTCCAACATAAGAGTAATTCAACATTCTTATCAACGTGACATTTCAGATTAATTCGTTCTAAGTGTTTTTTTTCTTCTTTATAACGAACAAATTAAGGTATCACTTCCAAACTTTTAGGATCTGTTATTTACATTCACTACCACGCCTCTTCAGCCACACCGTCGTCCATATTACTAAAGAAAACTACACAGTTTTTCCGCTGTTTTCCACAGCTCTTTCACTTCCCCATGTCTCTTTTACTTCCATTTTGATCCTTATGATTATACTTCTCCACCTCAATGGATGCATTCTGCATCCATCCGGCCAAGCACTTTTACTCCAACCAACAACAATTCATCTCTGATAATTTTCTGTTCTTTCAAATTACTTACAACAGATCGATACTTTTCGTCCATTTATTTTTTCCTGTGTATATAAGGTCTACGAATGTTACTCTTAGAGTTTATTGCTTCGTTTATTGTCATCGATTTCCGTATCAATTCACACATTGGCCGGATGATATGGTAGATATATTTTGACAATAACGGCAACAAGATCTTTCTTTCGATATCTAGCAGAGAGATCTCTCGAAACTGGTTAGGTTTTACAGAGTTTTCTTTGTTGAGACAAAACAGCTATCAACAGATGTCCCTGCTTTTTCCAGATCGAATGTGAAAATCTTGTTAGCTTTCTAAGCAACAGGTGTCAATTTTTGTAAATCCTATATACGAGGGGTGTATGAAAAGTCTTGAGCCTCAAAAAACAAAACAAAACATAGTACAAGACTTCTGATGATTTAGTTTTTCAACATAGTCCCCCTCAATGGCTGAATAGTTTCTCTAGCGGTGCTGAAGTGCCATTATCCCGGCGTAGAGGAAATCTTTTGTTTGAGACTCCAAGACACTTCCTACAGCGTCTATGACGTCATTGTCACTGGCAAGATGGCGACCAGCCAGAGCTTTTTCATTTTGGGGAATAGATGAAAGTCAAAAGGGGCTAAGTCTGGCGAATAAGGTGGATGGGGAACAAGTTCGTATCCACAATCACGAATTGTTGCCATGGCAACGACTGAGGTGTGGGCTGTAGCATTGTCGTGATGAAAAAAGACTCCTCTGTTGAGTATTCCCGGCCTTTTTTCTTTGATTGCTTCTCGGAGGCGTTTCAGTAGCTGGGAATAATACAGCCCTGTCACGGTGTAACTCTTTTCAAGGTAATCGATCAGCAAGACACCTTGAGAATCCCAAAAACCTGACGCCATGACTTTGCCAGCTGAAGGAATGATTCTGGCCTTCTTTGGGGTAGGAGAAGATGTGTTCTTCCACTGCTTTTATTGTTCTTTGTCTGGTTGTGATGAACCCAACTTTCACCCATAATGATGAAACGAGCAAAAAATTCTCTTCATCGGCTTCAAACAGTTCCAGGTTGCTCGTGGACAAAGTGCACCTGGTGCATTTCTGTTCAGGAGTCAAAAGGCGAGGGGCCCACTTTGCAGAAACCTTTAAGAACACAAGTTCTTTTGTCACAATGTTGTCTGCTCTTTCAGTTGAGATGCTCAGTCTCTCGGCTATCTGACGACATGATATTCGACGATCTTGCATTATCATACCAAGAGCAACGTCAATGTTGTCCTCAGTAGTTGCAGTTGGAGGTCTCCCTGGTTGGGATCATCTTCCACACTCTCCCTGCCACGCTGGAATTCATTTACCCAGCGTTTGACTCTTGTATATGAAGAAGCATTGTCTGTTAAGGTTCTCACCATATCGTCATGGATTTCTGATGGAGTCATGCCTTTCAAATGAAGGTACTTTATGACAGCACGATACTCAGTTTTCTCCATTTTCCTTGTAACCTCGACACTTGTTTATTCAAAAATCTGCAACAAAAAAAATTAAAATATCAGAATCATGACAATGAGCAAGAATACTCCGAAAAAACTGTACTTACCAGAAAAAATTGTTTCAGCCCCGTTTCTAGGTTAGGCTCAAAACTTTTCATACACTCGTATGGCGCCAGATTCATAGTTTGAGAAATAAAGAAAGGGTTTTCATTCTTTAAAACGTATTGAATATACTTCAGAAGAAGTCATAAAATAGTTCAATGTAAATGTTTGGAGGATGCTCTAATAATATTTACAGATCCTAGTATGTTTTTTTTAAGAAGAGGCGTGTCTTATAAGTAATCTGTAGCGGTTGTGTTTCATTGTGTAGTATCAATCTGAATTGGGATAGTATAAGTTTTCACTTCAACAGCTTGGTTCATCAAACTTCTTCGCTTATAGTGATCTTCTGAGTCGTTAGGTTTTACTATATCGTTTATTAGTACAATATTGTTATTTTTCCATTGGTTTATATGCAATATGTCGTGGTCTGTCTATATAGTGAGGACGCGTGCCCTAGTATTTAGGGTGTTGCACGCACGTTCGCGAAATTGTGGTTTCGATTCCCAGTGAGGGTGGGGCGTTGTGTTATTGAGCAAATCACTTCATTTCACGTTGCTGTGCGATAATTTCGACATCTGACGTGTGGTCACCTTGCACCATACAGGCAATGTCGATTTGATGGAGGGAGTGAGCTCATGTACAGCATTAAAATGTGAACGCTATAAGAAAATCATCTGTGTAGGTTGTTCAGTGAGAAATTACGGAGCTGTCTTCCTCGGACTCGAGAGATTACCAAGAAAAGTCTCTCTGCTAAAATTCTATAGTTTTTTTTTTTTTTGCATTATCCTTTTTTTAGGACCACAGGCTTTTTGAAGGAATTGAAATCAGATCACCGAGAGTTCTTTTATGTTACTAGCAGGCTGTTACGTTGATCGGATCAACTGGAACCCTCGTCGTCGTAATCAACGGAGTAGTAGTAGTAGTAGTAGTAGTAGTAGTAGTAGTAGTAGTAGTAGTAGTAGTAGTAGTAGTACTAGTAGTAGTTATTGTTGTTGTAGAAGTAGTAGCTGCAGCAGGCCAGTAGAGCTGAGGACCAAACATCCTGCAATGTTCTAACTTCAAACATAATCATACTCTATTTTGACCTTCGTCCTTCCGATACTTAAGTACGAAGGGGAGGGATGACGATCATCCTTATCATTTCTGTTTTCTATTAATTCACTTGCCTCTAACAAAATATACATCACCTTCACATGTCCAAGTAATTGCATTATCCCTTTTGTGCATACTCGCGTTGTACATATCTAATTTAAGAAGAGGACCCTCTCTTTCTCTATAAAAAAAATGTGTGTTGTGTTTAGTAATGGTATTTGTCTGGGTGGATAGCTATATGATTACTACAACACTCCTTTCTGTAGAAACTACTAAATCTTGATTCAGAAGAAGCGAATCTTTCTACATGCATTCCAGACTTCATACACTTTAACACTAAATCATAATAATTTGATATCAGAGACTTCAAACACTTTCTAAGCATTGCGTTTGCCAGAAACAATTATTATGTCAATAAAGAGAATTATTTCTTAATTCTGTATTAAACAATCTCTAGATGTTTGCTTTTATATATAAATATTCATTTGCTCCGTCATATTCTAGAGTATTCTGGCCTCGCCATTCAATGGCAGTTTTTGTGTTGTTTATCAACAATTGTTAATGGATAGACTATGATTATTTGTTTAAGCCAGTGAAGGAGTCAGAAATGCTAGAAATAGCAGGCAAATCTCCATCAAATAACACCACGATGTCTTAAAAGATGAAAGAAGCATTCAATAATGTGATCCTAAATACATTAAGAATGCTTAAAGATGAGGTGATTACAGATGGAGTGCATTTGATAATATGGTTATTTAATCAGAACCATCGTACAGAACGAAAGCTTACAGCGAACGAAGGAATCTCAACAATTTGGCTCGATCTCCATGAATTAATAGCCAAATCGCTCGCAAATCAAACTTGTTGAACTGTCTTCATTTATACTTCTATGAACTTACTAGGCTCTCCAATTGTCATTCTTAGTAAATTTTTATTCCTCCTCCTCCTCCTCCTCCTCCTCCTCCTCCTCCTCCTCCTCCTCCTCCTCCTCCTCCTCCTCCTCCTCCTCCACAACACCAACAAAAACTACTACTACTACTACTACTACTACTACTACTACTACTACTACTACTACTACTACTGCTACTACTTCATCCTATTATCTTCCTTACTGAGTGAGAGAGCAACGCATTCCATCAAAGTGATACTGGCGTACAATTATACGAAGCCCAGTACACCCATCCTGACTACTCGTCTGATAAGGGTACACCAGGCACAGGCATCACAACCATATGTGTGTGACATAGTGATCTCATATCAAGATAAACAACTCATGATCTTGCAGGTGGGACCCAGTTAGAATTTTCTTCAGGTTGAGCAGTCTACCCCGCTCAAAAGATCCCTGAATAAGGTTTGTTTAAGGATGTTGAACGAAACATCCATGTTTCCAGAGGTGAATTATTGAAACCCCAAAGTATTCCTCCCAAAACATGGCTATGATGCTCCCCCACTACTTCTGATCGTGATCAGAGATGCACATACCGTCAACTACTAAGGGATATGTTCAACTGGTTAAGATCAGACAATTAATAAGCTAATCTGTGGTATTGAACAGAATATTTGCTGTAGCTCATCTGTTATACCAAGACAAAACAATGTACATGATAACACTTCCAATCAGTTAAGATCAAAAACAATGAAAGACAGTACCGGGTATTGCATCAGAGCATTGAGGTATTCAGCAGAATATTTACTGTAAACCATCTGTTACACCATCCAGCCCATCTGTTATACCATGTTACCCATCTATTATATTATTATTATTATCATTATTATTATTGCCTTTGCACAGCTTCTAACGCTGGAGATGTACTACAGTGTCAGCTGTTCACTACCAGTGAACTAAGGTAACACACCTTAGTTTTCGAGCACCACCTGAAGTATTCGAGCGGTTCTAAGCGATGCTGTTTTCTGCAAGTGCTCCACACTTATTGAAGCCCCTATTTGTTCCATGACTTCTCGAGATTTTTACTCACTGTTCCCAAGGCTCCGACAATTATTGGCACCACTACCACCTTTTTCATCGACCACAACTGCTTTACCTCCCAAGCTAACCTATCATACCTATCGACTTATCTTTCTTCCTTATCGCATACTTTGTTGTGAGCTGGGTATGCTGTATCTATGATCCAGCATAGTTTGCTTTCTTTCTCAATTAAGACCATGTCTGGCTTCCTACTCTCTATCTAATGGTCGCACTGAATCATAAAATCCCACAGGATCTTTGCATTATCGTTTTCCATGTTGCCTTCGGGTTTGCGGTCGTACCATTTTTTTGCTCTGTCAAGTTCATACTTGTTGCAAAGTATCCAATTGACAAGCCTTGCTATATTGTCGTGGCGTCCCTTATATTCCTTCTGGGCTAGTGGCGTACATTCGCTGGTAATATGCCATACGGTTTCACCATTTTGTTCACAGATTCTGCACTTATCACTTTCTGCTGTGTTGTCTATTCTGTATTTTATGTAGTTTGTTCTTAGTGCTTGCTCTTGGGCAGCACAGATTAGAGCCCCCATTTCCGGTTTTAAATCACTTTTAGTCATCCACAGCCATCTTTTTTCTTTGTCCGTCTTATCTTCAACGTTCCTATGAAATTGTCCATCCCTTCTTTTCTTTACCCCTCTATTTTCAGTTTCAATCGTTTTCAACTGCTTGTACAGTGCTTTATCTTTGCAATCTTTCATCCTACACAAGCCTGACCTTCTTACTTCTAATATTAGCGGTTCTGTGGCATTATTTACATATCATGCTATGTTGTTTTCTCCTGCTCTAATGCTGTGCTCGCATCCAATAAGTCCCCTTCCCACTCTTTTTCGTGGTACTTACATTCTGTTGTGTCACGTTTTGGCCGGAGTGTCCCATATCTAGTTAGCAACTTCCTTGTCTTTCTGTCTAAGCTAATTAGTTCGTCTACTGCCCATGCTATTACTTCGACTTAAGTATCAGTCTCAATCTGCGCAAGTACTCCACCTTAAATTTTTATGTAATTTCTTCTCCATCAATTTATCCATTTTCAAAATCCGCAAGTACTTATAGACCCTCTCTCCTATCTGCTTCATTACCTTCCTGCATTATCAGTTGAAGAATTGGCAATGAAGCTTAGTTCAAACCATACAACTGTCCTACCCAATGTCAACAACTCTGGAGTTACTTGGTCGGCATTTAACAAGCTGTAGAGTTGCGCAGCTATTCGTACATGACGTTCACCAAATGTTTTGATCCAGTAGCCTTGAACTCCATCTGGTCCCGGAGCTTCCTAGTTGCTCATCTTGTGATTTCTTTCACTTCCTGAACTGAAAAGACTAGTTGTGCTTTTTTTGGACAGACTACCGTTTGTTTCAGTTTGTGCAACCATTCAGCATCCTTCTTGTGCTCCTTGTCTTTGCTCCAGATGTCACTTCAAAACCTCTGACTTTCATTGTTATCTGGTATCAACCTTTCATCTGTACACTCCATATATTTCTTTATAGAATCTCTTCTGATCTACTATGAATAACCTATTCTGGTGGTAACCCTGCATTCTTTGGTCGTATCTTACCATCTTGGCTTTCTTTGCAACGAAGCGTTGTTTAAGTTCCTCCATTACCACTTTCAGGCCCTTTCTTTCAATATTATACTTCCTTTTCAGCGTCCTGTATTTTTGTTCACTTTTAAGCTCCCCTTTCTCTTTTCTGTCTAACACAAGAATTTCCTTCTAGAGCATATCTAACCCTGATTGTATTCTTCTTTTCCACCATGGGACTTTTCTTTTGTCACTCCCATTATATTTCTTTTTTTTTTGGCATCAACACCCACGTTTTCTGCTACAACAATACTTGCTGCCTTGATCAAATTATTTGTTTCTGTGATGTTGTTTGTTCTGATGTATTTCAGAACATCATTGACATTTTTCATTTCTTGGTTCAACTTCCACCGGTCAACCTCTTTAAGGTTGAAAATAATGTCGCTATCGTTCTCCTGTAGTCTTGCCTTTATTCTGTCGTAGATTGTCTTTTGTTCATCTGTCATGTCGCCATTAGTTTTATTGTCTTCTTTTAGATCATCTATATGTCTCTCATCAAATAAACTACCACTGCTCCTTTCCTGTGCTATGAGATGAATTTATTAGTAAGAACAGTTTTTCATCGTTATCTCTGCTGCTATTTTCCAAGACCCGCCTTTTGATACATTCGATCTCTATTTCTGTGAACCAACGATTTTTTCTTATTTCGCTAGCTTGACCACATATTCTTTGTTCAGTGAGTTGAAACAATCCCTTTTCTCTCCAATGATTATATATACGTTGTCAGTAACTCCTAATTTGAGTACCATTTTCTTCTACCGGGTTGCTCAGGTAGTGACACTCCATGACCACAGCATTGATTTGCTTGCTCAATCTGCGCCGTGTGTGGTAGTCCCTTTCTGGATATCGACAGGCTGGAGCCGGACCAGGATCTCTGAGCCTGCCAGGTGCAACGTTGTCACCATCAAGGGTTTCAGTTTCATTACCACCGTTATTCACAATATTTTGTTTATTTATTTTCACTCATATGAGGTAGCGATTATCAGGTTGCGCAAATACCAGTGTTTTTATTGTGACACCATCACTAGATGTATCATTAATCAGTAGAATCCACCCACTGCATTCATTATTATTATTATTATTATTATTATTATTATTATTATTATTATTATTATTATTATTATTATTATTATTATTATTATTATTATTATTATTATTATTATCATCATCATCACTGATATCACTGATATCATTGTTAGGGCCTCAGATTCCTGTGCTATCAGAATAGTAATAGTATTGTAGTATTAGCAGCTGCAGCATATTATCATTATTTTTATTTTTATCATTTTCACCCTCACCACCACTAACACTATTATTATCATTATTACTATTTCCATTCATTATTAAAAGATTTTGTTAAATGTTCTTTATTTTCAACTTTTGTCTTGTACTTGACATAAATATGTGGTTGTTGAAAGAAATAGTTGGTGGTGGTGGGAGTAGCAGCTTGGTGAATAGATTAAATTCTACAGGTCTATAAATAGATTTGGCAGTTGGTGGAGAGGTCAGCCGTAGAGACAAAAGAATCCTTGCACCCTTTGGGTCAGCAGAGATCAAATGTGTTTACTATACCAGCGACCACTAAGGGCGCTGACCTTGCCCTTGAGAAGAAGCAATTCAACCTGTTCTATTTGTAATTACTGGTAGAGAAAACAATTAATACTATTATTATTATTATTATTATTAGTAGTAGTAGTAGTAATAGTAGAGGTAGTAGCAATAGCGACAGTTGTGTCGTAATTTAAGAAGTCATTTCGTTTTTTCTTTCACTATTTCAGATATTCGTAGGCTCAGTCCCGACATTGCTAATCCCACATTGGTCCCCATGTGGGCGGGAATCATAATACAGCTTGTGTGGAATTCGAATACTTCAGCCTATTATATTAATAATACCTGCATCGTTTTAGAAGGCTTCTACGGAGTCGCTTTGACTTCAAGATATAGTAGACAAATATCCCTTAAATTTGATCATATTGTCTTAGATGATAAGGAAAAAAACAGGGCGATGTGTCCTCGACACCACATTCACGTCCGGAAAATCTTTGGCCACGAACGAGTCTGTTCGATCGTGCTTAACCTTGGCTTAAACAAAAACTACGCAGATTCATTTCAAACTCTCCGTTATAACATTAACAAGTTTTTTTTTTCTTTTAAACAATTACGCAGTTTGCATATAATGATCAAAGATATTTGCAGAGAAACTAGTCACATAGAACTGGACAAAATATTGATTCTTCATCGTCTCCTATTTTTTCCTTTCTTGCTAATACGTCATGATTTTGTTGTATAATCGACAATACAGTTTTTCAATAATTTCACAAACACTTGTCTAGTTTATATTTCACAGCGCTAAATGCTAATTTGTATTTGTATTAGAGCAATATGAACTGTAAACAAAGAGAAGGCAGTAAATACGTGTTACTGTCTCTTTTGTCTTGTTTTAAATAATTTCTTGCAATGCAGCGATATCATGTTTATAATAACAATGGTTTCAAGATTTTGCACAAGGCCAGCAATGTCGGTGTGTGTGTGTGTGTGTGTGTGTGTGTGTGTGTGTGGAGGAGATAAGTTGTTTACATTGACCCCTGTGTTCAAATGGTACTTATTTTATCGACCCCAAAATTATGAAAGGCAAAGTTACCCGCGGCGGCATTTGAACTCAGAAGCGCTTTACCCAGCGTATTAACGGTTCTGCCAGTTCGTTGCCTTAATAATAATAATAATTTGAGGGACGAATCGACTACATGAAATCCAGTGCTCAACTAGTAACCATTTTATCGATCCCTGAGAGGATGTAAGGCAAAGCCAACCTCGGTGACATTTGAATTCAGAACGTAAACCCAGAATAAATGCTGCTATGCATCTTGTCCAACATTGTAACGTTTCTGCCGATAATAATACATTTTGTTCTGTATTTATCGGAAAGTCTTCTGCATACATAGCATAGGATTAGCATTAGAACAGGGTGTTAAAAAATATGTGATACAATATATCGATAGCAAATTTGATATAAGTCAAAGCATGGAATATATATAAGTTTATAAAAAATATGCAATAATCTAAATGAGTTACAATTTAACAAATAAAAAACAAAAATTTTATTAACCACCGAAACACGGGTAAATGTTTTCACTTCGATCAGGCCATTCAATCAATTCTGATTAATTTCCTCAGCAATAATTTTTCCTTTCTTGTAGTCAACTGTCTCTTTCCAAAAAAATGTCCACGAACAATTCTGGAGTTGGGAGACCAAAAAGCGGTCAATATAAATTATTCATTTGATTCTTCGAAGGATCTTTTTTTAATTTCATATCTTTTGCAAACTCCACGTTATCGAAGCTCATTTCAGCCGCAATCTACATTAAATTTATATCGCGATAACCAAGCTAATCCTTTAAATCTGTTAGCGATAATGGACACTAACACAAATAAACATAATTTATTTAAAATTTCGAATTATTCTGATGTAGGAAATGGCTCGTCATTTTAATAGTAAAACTATGGCGGTGGCGGTTGCGGTGATGTGTTGTTATTTGACTTCTTCCTTGCTTTTAACACCTGCTGCTGTTGTCGCCATTGCTGTTCTTGTCGTTGTTTTTGTTGTCACTGTTACTTCTCGAACTTAGTGAATACCCGTTTTCCTTTGTAACACTGTAGTTACATTGGTACATGGATACTCCATCTGATCTACAGATATATTAAAGCCAGCAAACAGAATGGTAAAGAAAGAACAGAAAGGGACAGAACATAAAATAAAAGACCTGCTAATAATTACGGAAATAAATAACGAAACGACACAAATTAAAAAAAATGAAAAACAAAAACAAAACAGAAGAGACAAACACTGGAGAAATAAAGCATGGAAACAGAAGTATCCAAAATCAAAAATTACCTGAAGCAAGAGTTCCTCACTAAATCATAAAATATCCATCGATAACAAAACTGGCAGAGATTCTTTGAACAAAACAAAATATTTCAACTCCAACCCAAAATGATTTTATCTAGAACCTGACAAAAAAACAAAACAAAAACAAACAAACAAGTGATTATGCAAAGAAGTAGAAGAATTCTGGGGAGGGGATATTGGTGAAGAAAGAATCACCAGAGATACAATTGTTTAAAACAATGTACACAGTATCTGAGCATAATGCGAAGTCGTAACAACTCTTGAAGTTGTTCAGATATTTCTAAAAAAAAAAAAGCATAAATAAATGAATAAATAAGTAAAAGTACAAGAGACATGTAAATAACTAAAAGATATATTTAGCAGTGACATATAAGGAGCTTGTAAATTTGTTGAATAGGATTCTGTTGGAATCTTTTTGCCCACCGCTTAAGAGAATTAGTGGTGGGTAAAAGCAATGCTGTACAACTCCCTTCTACAGCATTGTACCACTGGTAGAGTCCTGTGAGCACTTGGCATCATTTCAGATGTCCAGTGCCTTGTGTCGGTCTTTGTTTGAACCAGACATTCAGATATAAAAAAAAACAAATTGGGGAAAAACCCTTCTGACAAACGGCCACCTCACTTGTTCACCATCATAGAATCGCTGGAGATGTTCCAGTCTCAAAGCATGCCTGCCTAATCCTTCATTCAGAGGTTCACGGCAGCAAATCGATTACCTACCCAGTCACACACATCCTTTTCGCAATAGACAGAAGAGTAGACGCTCCATACCGGCCAGACATGAACTGGGACAAAGCACAGCGGTGAGGGTGTGTTAAGTGAAGTAGGCGTTCGGTCAGAGATAGTGGCGGAGGTGTGACAGGACCTTCACAATATTACTGATGATATAAGTGTGGTGGAAGCAGTTGCTGTTACCGCTGCTTGCGATGGTTATTGAGGTTGTATTTGTGTTACAGATATAACAAGCATTTGGGATAGATGACACCACAGCACATATAACTGCATAGGGCAGCTGATCCACAGGGCAGATGACTCTTTAGTGGTTTGTGTTGTCACGTTTGAGACACTTGCCTTCTATCATAATGCAAACTTGCATCTCCTTAATGCAGAGATCGTCACCGAGTGGGCAAGTATTTTCAATTGTTATCCGTGAAGCGGTGAGCCCGATCAGATCGTCTTTAATGGGAATCCGTTGTCGGCGACTTAGCTACATATGAGATTTCTTCTATCATTTTTCAACGGCTCTTCATTTGAATAAGATATTAAATCTTGCCTTACGATATTCCCGATGTACATCGATCGTTTTGTGTGTCTTTTTAAGGACCCTATTATTTAAGAAAACAATAACACTATGACAATTATAAAAAAAGGAATTCTTAATTTCTTTTCTCGAAGAACAACTATAATAACTATTTCCAATATAGTTACTCGGTTACAGTTTCGCTAAATAATTGTTTGTCGATTAAATCGACATCACTATATAATTGGAACTTTATCGGCAAAGAAAGAATGGATGTCAAAGTCGACCTCAGCAGGAGTCAGAACAAATACCGGCAGGTATCATCCACCTTCATTAGAGCAGCAAAAATGATGATACACAACAGTATACGACAAAACTCTAAGCACATAAATGTGTCTTAAGTAACTAAAAAAAAATAGTGTCTCTCAAAGAAAAGAGTTTTTCGAACCATAATTTGCTATGAGTTTCTTAGCAACATTCCATCTGACCAGTTTGTATCAGAAAACAGAAGGTTAAACCAGCCATCGCCGTGTATTTTTCTCGTTTTCGCTTATCGTTCGTAAAATGTATATAGTAGGGTGGTGTTGTGTTTGTAACAGTTTATTGGTTCGTATTTTCGCAAGAGGTTAAGAGAGAAATAAGATGAAGACTTGAATCTTAGTCTGTTCTAGTTTGTCCGCCATACTACTCCAGTCATTGCATGCACTAATCACAAAAGATATGTCTTGTTTATTCTATGGCGATCGATTTAAGGCGAACAGTTCCAAACTGGTCTTTGATGCTTTACATATTTCGCTCACTACCTCACTGTTCAAACTTCACATCACACTTATATCGATTTGGTCTATTCAACTATGGAGAACCATTCAGACGTGTACCAGTAATACAGTGTTTAGTTCGTATTTAATCGAAAGAAATCGATATAATCTGTGTTAATTCTGTTTGTATTGTGGAAGTTTTCTTTCTCTGCTTTGCTGGTGATGTTTTTAGATGGTGACTTTCTTGCTGTTATTAATGAAATGACTGTAGCAGTCCGTTGAACTGCGTACAGAAATTACTTGTGACATGTATAGTTACGCCCCTTTTCTCCTTTCATCCCTGCAAAACTAAAAATTATGTATTACTGAGTACTGGGGTAGTCAAACAACTAAACCTAACTTCCAATTTTGAGGTATTTGGTATATTTTTGAAACGGTTGATGTTAATTTGATTTTTTGGTTTATTTTTTGGTTGAATCTATTATTGTTGAAGATATACTTCAAACTACTACTACTACTACTACTACTACTACTACTACTACTACTACTACTACTACTACTACTACTACTACTTTCTAAAGGAAGTGTTGCAGCGCAGCCGTGACTGATTCACATGGAACACTTGGACGTAGAGCTTGTGTACTGTGGGGGATGCAGAGGGATACCGTAATGGCTCACACGCCTGTTTCTCATTGGTCTGTGCTGCCAGAAATGATTTACATACAACAAGTGGAGCTGTCACTAATTTGCTAATTTGAAGTGCCATAACACCCGGGATTTGGTATTGTTGCTGTGTATTGTAATAACGTTTGGGTTTAAGAATCCACAATAAAGCAATGGTTGACCGACCCAATAGGTGCAGAGACACTTATGGTAGTGATGCGTTTGAAGGTAAAGAATCAAAAGTGTTTGGAGTGTCTGAGAGTCGGTTGTGGAAATAACAGATAAAACTAGTCTATGTAGAGAGTTTAAGAGCTACTCAAGTTTCAGGTTCTGCTAATAAGAGAGTTACTACTTCTACATTGATTAAATGTTTGTTCAACTTTGGAATAGTTTCACGTAACCCGTAGTCATTTATAAGACTACAACATCAGTGACTTGGAAGAATGTAACTCTTGAAAACCATGGGGGAAAATAAACAAGCAAGTCAAATATCGCTACCGGAGAAGTAGTTGATATCGTTGGTGCAATACGACAATTTAGAAGTCTGGAATAATTTGACATTTATTTCACCACTACTACAGATACAGCCATGTATTTATTGGAATTATTTCAGGAGACAAAATGTCTTACATGTTCCACCATATTTTTGTTGGAATTACTTCAGTAACATAAGATACTATATATATATATATATATATATATATATATATATATATATCACTTTCCATTCTAACTGGCAAGCAAATCAAGTGACGCTCTTCTTAGTATACACCATAAGTAGATCAGCAAATTAATACAAAGCCAGATATTCCTTACCACAAAAAAAGCAAAATAACATATATCAGCAATTTTGTGTTCAGCTGAGGTAATATTTACACACCTCTTCACATAAAATTACATGCTATCTGGTATGCCAACGTATATAGTTAAATGTGAAATACAGAAATTGCAGGTGTATATTAGTCTATCTATAATAGCAAATGCACGTTGTGAATTCATGCCAGAAAATCTAGACCAGCTCTTAAGAAATTTGGTAAAGATTAGGATTTTTCACGAGCAACACGAAATCAATTTGTGTAAAATTCTTTGAAAACGGGAGCCTGCATCTCCTTGTCAATGTTTGATACTTGTCATAATTTGAATGCGAATCATCTATTTGTTTCGGGCCTCATTTTTGTTTGGTGGTATTCATTTCCTCATTTCATTATGAATGAAACAGACGTGACAATTTTTACGAGAGATTAAACTATTCTCCAAATCGTTAGCGTTAATAATGTGATCATTTTACGCTGTGTTGTCAAGTTCATTCATTTACATTTGGAGGGCTAAGCTTACAGCTAATATCCATATATCTTTGTGAAGATATTTCTATTCATTAAGTTAACAATAAAATATGGAGATGTATTTACGCTTATTTCTGCACATCGATCTGAATATTCGTTTGTTAGCACGTTTTAAGAGCCTACATGCATGTAAATATATATATGAACACAGACAGCAGCGCATATAGTAACTGAAGCGCATAAATTGTAGAACATAAAATCAGTGAAGTGTATAGTTTAGAATTAACTATAATAATGGGCATATATGTCAGTTTTATATATTTATATTTGAAATATATTTGTGAGATAGTGTATGTGTGTATATATTTATAAATATGTGTGTTTATTTATATTTGTAAGCATTGGGACTAGACATATGATGACTATAGGACATATTCTAATTCGACCAGTGGATGCATCTTTTTATTGTGAATACAGGGCGTATAATAGAGATCAGCTGGTAAATTCGTAAATGAACCAGGATTAGAGACGATCAAAGAAAAAAGTCCATAACTATTTGCCAAGAAACTTACCTTCGAAAAAAAGCAAAAAAAAAAAAAACAGAAAAATACCCAAGAACAAAGCAAAAAGCGGCACACTTTAAATTGTAGAAGTTCTTCCCTCTCAATTCTCAATTCTCAAAACTAGCGTTGTTCCGCATTGCAAAATCCCTCTTTCTCTTGGAGGGTATACAATATATCAGGTCATCCCATAAGTTCTGTCCGATTTTACCTTTTTTTAAAATGAATGAAATTTAATAGTATTTTAGAATGTCTAATGGAATTAAAAATTATTTTTATGCATTTGTGTATATTTAAACTAATTAAAATATTATTTTACAGAATAATAGAAAATTTCTTTGATTAAAACCCTTTCTAACATGGAAATATCCAAATAACATCTGAGGCACATAATGCTTTAAGAGTACAAAAAAGGAAACTCTGCAGCCGAAGCGACTCGAAACATACACTTAGTTTATGGGAAAGAATGCTTGAATGAAAGAACTTGCAGAAGATGGTTTGTAAAATTTAGAAGAGGAGATTGCAACCTTGAAGATGAAGTTCGAATAGGACGTCCAGTTGAGTTTGATGATAAGCTCCTTGAGGCATTACTTGAAGAAAAATTGGCAATAAAGCTTAGTTCAAACCATACAACTGTTCATCGTCATCTTGGAAAGGTTCCTAAACTTGGAAAATGAGTGTCTCATGAATTATCCGAAAGCAACCGCAAATCCCGAGTTGACATCTGCTCTTCTCTCCATTCTCGCGAACTCATTTCACCCTTTTTGGATAGACGTGACTGGTGACGAAAAATAAATCTTCTATAGAAATGTTAAACGTCGTAAACAGTTGTTTGGTAAAAGGGAAAAAGCTCAACCACAACCTAGAAGGGAACATCATGGGGAAAAAGGTTCTTCTCTCTATCTGGTGGGATTGCAAAGGAGTAATTCACTTTGAATTGTTACCACCTAATGCAAAAATCAATGCTCAAGTCTACTGTCAGCAATTAAAGCGTTTGAACCAAGCTTTGAAGGCAAAGATCACATCATAGAAGATCGAAGAGCTTGGTTGGGAAAAAATTCCTCATCCACCTTATTCTCCCGACCTTGCTCCTTCAGACTACCATTTGTTTCGTAATTTACAGAATCATTTGGGGGACATAACTTTCGCAAGCAAGGAGGAGGTCGAAACTGACGTTTCAGAGTTCTTCGCTTTGAAACCAAAAGAGTTTTACATTGATGGGATTAAAAAGCTTGTATGGAAGGAAGTCATAGATAATCAGTGAAAGTACATTGATGATTAAATTTCAATTAAATATAACATTTGATCACTTGTTTTCTTTATTCAAACTTCGGATAGAACTTATGGGATGACCTGATACATCCATGTATATATATATTTGTATATGTTTGTGTCTATGGTAGTAGTAGTAGTAGTATTAGTAGTAGTAGTAGTAGTAGTAGTAGTAGTAGTAGTAGTAGTAGTAGTAGTAGTAGTAGTAGATGATATGGTTTTATGAACCGTGAAACTGGCAAGATAGCGGATGTATGAAATAACAAAGTATAGTTGGGGTGCTAGCTTATGACTAGAAAGTGAAGTTATAGAAACAACTGCACTGGTTTACATTAACGTTCAGAGCTGTTTATATTCCAAAATCTTCTTTGCTGTAGAGCAAAGAGAATTGATCGGGGTGGGGTGGGGGGTGGGGAGTAGTGTTCGCTTGACGTTATCACTCTGCGCTATATTTAAAGGTTATTTGAATACTTGTTGTAAGTGTAGGTGTATGCGCGCGCGTGTTTGTTTGTACGTATGTCTCTTTATATATATATATATATATATATATATATATATATATATATGCATGCAGTGTCTTTTATTTGTCTAATGTTAGATTTAATGTGGTGATATTGATGACTCTTAATGATCCTGGCATTTTGGTGGTTATATTTGTAATCGTGATTTTCCTGGTGGTAATACTGATATTACCGAAAGTAACCGTGTAGAATTACTTAACTGGCGGCGACTTAATTACAAAATTATCAATAACCGGATTTTACATTCTGTTTGATGATACGTTATGGTACTTATGCTGTTTGTGTTCAAATCGTCCAACGTTGTCGGTGACCAGGTCGCAGTTTTGAGTGATCAAAATTTTGTCATCACATTATAGACAATAAATGTTTGTAATATGCACCTTCCTTACAGGCAAATTTCTCATACTTTAAGATGGAAGAGAACATATCTATCTATCATAGGCACTGGTGTGGCTGTGGGCTGTGTGGTAAGAAGCTTGCTTCCCAACCACATGGTTCCGGGTTCAGTCCCGCTGCGTGGCACTTTGGGTAAGTGTCTTCTACTATAGTCTCGGGTCGACCAAAGATTTATGAGTGGATTTGGTGGACGGAAACTGAAAGAAGTCCGTTGTATATGTATATATATATATATATATATATATATATATATATATATATATATATATATATATATATGTATGTAGGTATTTGTTTGTGTGTTTGTGTCTATGTTTGTCCCCCCACCATCGCTTGACAACCGCTGTTGGTGTGTTTGCGTCCCCGTAGCCTAGCGGTTCGGTAGAAGAAACTGATAGAATAAGCACTAAGCTTACAAAGAATAAGTACAGGGGTCGATTTTTGTCCACTAAAAGGCGGTACTCCAGCATGGCCACAGTCAAATGACTGAAACAGGTAAAAGTAAAATTATCTATATGTCTGTCTGTCTGTCTATCTATGTATGTATGTATGTATGTATCTGTCTATCCATCTATCTACGTATGTATGCATAGATATTGTTTGTGGTGACGATATGCACAATAGTCTTAGCTTCTGTATTGTTACCGTTGCTTAAACCCAGAGAAATTCTGATGAAGAAAACCTCTGGTCAGAAAATGTTCCTGTCCCTTTTTATTTTGCAGTGCGTTTTAGAGCACATTGTTGGCTGCATAACTTTCACCTAAATAGAATTTTTCTGCTATCTCGAGGAAATAAGATAACTCACACAGGTTTTGTTATTGTATATAGATCTCGTCGGTGAGTTGGTGTCGAGGTTGGTATGGCTTAGCTACCGTTGGTGTTGACATTAATATTAGTACCAGTGATAAGAATACTGATAAGAATAATTGCACAAGATAGTTTGTACAAGTATTGGTGATGGTGATACCAATACCTAGAGAGAAACTTAACTTCATATTTATCTATCACTCGAGACAATTTGTTGTGACAAATATTTAGTATATACTTAGACTTTCCTTTACTTTCTTGCACAACATTTACAAATATGTTTGTATCCTCTTTTTCGTATGGTTATATTTATTTATGCACCCAACCTCACACACACACACGCACACACACACACACACACACACACACACACACACACACACACACACACACACACACACACACACACACACACACAAACGAACAAACACATATTCACAGACGCATATATAGCCGATAAGTTCGTGTGGAGAAAGGCATACTGCCTAAGTCAAATATACCAGAGACGCATACCAATGATTTATCTGACAGAACAGTTAACGGTCTTCTCTCTCACTCCCCACCTCTGTCTGTCTGTCTGTTTGTCTGTCTCTCTGTTTGTCTGCCTCTCTTTCTGTGTGCGTGTGCATGTGTACAATAAAATCTTCTCGTGTACTCATATGTGAACAAACACATGCACAACTGCTTGAACTATGTAAGATATTGCTTCCCCCTTAAGCCCTCCCCTCTCTCCCTCTGTCTCTCTTTTCCATTATCTTTACATTTTCTCTTCTATTCATACATTTCTTGGAGATAAAAATCTCAAGGAAATCAAACAAAATAGACTAAAAAAAACATTAGAACTAAGCATAGCACAACCACAAAACAAACAAAACACAAAACTGCCAAGCCTACATTTGAAAGCATTATAAAATTCACTGATTTGTAGGGAGTGGGGTAATACAAAATGATTTATGATCAAACAAAAACCTAACACGAAATTGATTATTTTTGCTTCTTCATAGACTCTATATTCATAGAGTATATATTCATATACTGTATATTCCTCGATATTGTAAACAACACCAAGACGGTGAGTTGGCACAATCGTTAGCACGCCGGGCAAATGCTTAGCAAAATTTCGTCTGCCTTTACGTTCTGAGTTTAAATTCCATCGGGGTCGGCTTTAATCCTTTAATCCTTTCAGAGCGATAAAATATGTATCAGTAATCGACTTACACCCTCCCTCGATTTCGCTGGCTTTGTAGCAAAATTTGAAACTAATATTTTAAACAGCTGTGAACTTAGTGGAGACTGTAGAAGTGTTTTTAAAAAGTGGTCATTTTGGTCAAAGGAAATTTTCAGTCTTGAGAACATATATTCACCAACAGACCTAGATTTTAAAAACATCTTTCTGTACAAAATGGAATATATTTATGTGTTATACTGAAGGGAATTGGGTGCTATTGCCACAAGCTTTCTATCAACAGTCAAGATTCCATTTTAATTCAAGAAAATTGCAGTCATTACCATATTATTTTCCTACATACCTTATTTTTTTTTAACGGTTAAGGAACGAACAGGCATTTATATTAAATTTAAAAACCTTTAGGCTTTCTATTGACATCCTCAGCTTTTCTGTACAACGAGAATATGACACAAACAAATAACCGTGGAAAGTTCTATGAATTTTATTTGTATAAATTTCATTGAGGTGGTCTTACTCTCTGCAACTACACTAATAGAATTTTATCCAAATATCATAAAACTTATAACAGATTTATTACAGAATGTAATCCACTTGGAAATTTGGAAAATATCTAATTAGTATATTTGAAATTTAAAGACAATTAGTTAATTTTAATATTTATTTTGAAATTAAACGACTTGTTCTAAAAGATACAACTTAACACGTGTAAGCACCACACGAAGTGTGTACGGCGTGCTGTTTACTGAACTTTGGAAGTGAAATGGCTGAGATTACTCTTATTTGGAAAGCCTTCACGTTTGGAGCTGAATATTCTTTTATTGAAAACTGTATTTGTAAGAGTTTAGTATGCAATACACTAAACATTACATAGTCGATAAGTTTATAAAGTGAAAAACTTTGTGATAAATGAAATACCTGAAGTGTTTGATTGTCAATTTGAGTACTTAGTTTTCAACATACATGGACACAGGATTTAAAATGATATAGTGTAGAAAAAGGAGGTATTTTAGCTAAATTACATTTCGTGCCAAGTTTCAATTTATTTTCAGAGAATTTAAAAACATACTAGCTCCGGGACGAGTTGCACAATACAATGCTGTCTTCCATCAAACGAAATCTACTGTTAGGGTTTTTAAAATTGCAGTTATGTTTGTAAATGTCTAATGTATTTTAACCCTATTTTGATATCAAGAAAAACAAAATACGTTAGCGGTACGCTTGGGCCAGTTTGTGTTATGATGAATGATGCTAGGTATTGCTTTGAACAGCTGAAGATGCTTCTGGTAAACTTCCATAGTTGTGAATGATCTGTTTCACGTCTACAGGTGTTTGAGGTGTCCCCAATATGCGGTGAGTATCTGGAGTGATCAACGAAATGGAGAGTTTTTTGAAAAATTTCCTTCGCTTGTGTTTCCTCTTTGATCCATAAGGCAGGTACATTGTGAATAAGACGACAAATGCACTTAATGCAGAGCTGTCAAGCATCCCATAGAAAACCTTCATTGGCCAATGTTTTCCTTGATGTGGTATACAGGGTGCACTTTTGATTATGACAATCGATACCCCTTTTCCATTACCCCAGTAATCTCGCATTGCCTTTTAGTGGCATGCATAGTAAAAAAGAACTCTACTCACTTGTTTTACTTTGGGTTAATTGATAGTAAAGTGAGGCCATTGCTATGGTCAAATGCGAATTGCACTGTGCCATCATCTGACTTTGTCATGAAGTTGGGACGTATGCATTGTTTCTTCTTCATTGTGTCTACTGAAGTAAAGCTCTTCGATTTCTGTTCCATGGCGAGAGAAATGGATGTGTAATAGTTATCTGTGGTAATGTTTCTGTTTGTTCCCGAAATTGGCCTAATCAAATCCACAACCGTTTGAATTGGTAATGGTAAGCTTGGTGTATGAGTGTCAGCTTTGCAAACATTTTGGAAGAAACCGAGTAGAATGATTGGCCATCAGCCAAAGCATACACCCTGATCTCATATTTTCTTTTTCTGTTTGGTATATATTGTTTGAAATTGCACCTTCCTCTGAATCCAAAAATACTTATCATAACCAGATCCTGGTGCATAGTGTTCTTCGCAAGCCGCAACAAATTCTACATTGGTGTTTCGAATAGGCGCTAACTTGTCTCTTCACTGTCTCTTCGCTGATCTCTTGTGGTGGAGTCGTCAAAACGTAAACGATACATGAGAAACAGAAAACGCTTCAGACTCATTGCTGCTCTGCATAAAAGTTTTCAAGTACCATCAGTGGCTCTGACACTTACAGCACTCTTTCTCTGTAGCTTTTTGTAACATCCAAGAACAGCAGAATACCAAGGAATCCCGTTTCGTTTGTGTCGTATAAAAAACCAAGGCTACTTTTGTTACTCTTTCTCAAATTTTCAATCTTCTGATTTGTTCCTCTACAATTTCTGATAGCATAAATATCAAAATATAACTCGGATGATTTCAAGGGTGCACCTGCCTCGCGTTCTTTACCCTTTGGCTCCGGTGTCCCCATGAAATATATTTCGCCCCTGTGTTCTTTCATTGTTTTTTGTTTTGTTAACCTCGAACTTCTTGACTAATAATAGAATCTTGGTCCTCTTCAGATTCAGAATCCCTTGTCCTTGTATTATCGTCTTTCTCTTCGCTGTTGATTGTATCATTTGTCTCTTCTAAGATCTCCATCAACTTGTATGGATCCAACTTTAGGCATTGTTCATTTTAGACATTGCCTTTCAGACATTGTTCATTGCTTCAGATGCCACAAAACCTAAAAGCAAAGAAATATATATTTATATCATAGAGAGCTCTAGGGAGTCAATTTAACCCAAGCCAGAAGAATGTAACAACAACAATAATGAAGACGAAATTGCAAGAATGTAAACAGTTAATATTGATCCCATGGTAGCAGTTATGGGTTAAAGTTATTGTTTTGTGCACATTACATGTCTTGCCGCAGTACATTGACATTACGAACTTTAATTTCTACGGAAGAAGTTCGAGTTTTAGTCTAAATTGTTTCATTTACTCTACTAATTCCCCAAATAAACTCACCAATACCATATGCTCATTTCTTCGTAGTAGCACAGCCAGAAGCTAGAGTGTATACTGCCTGGAACAACCATAGAGTTTGCTGCTCCGTATCGGACGTCCAAACTTATATAAGGTTATACAGCAAACCGAAACGTGCTACTCCTATAAAACGTCCACCCAGAAAGGACCGCTTCCCACCCTCTCCTCTAGCTACGCTACTGCATCCACAATTCCTAATGGTAAATGAATTGAATACACGTTTGCGTATTTCTGGTAAAGGAACTTCAAATAATTCCCTCTGTTGCACACAATTTTCAGAGTATAATACACATAGGTACAAACTGCGCTTTCCTCTTCTCTCATTCCCTGTCATTAAATACGACCACATATCTACAAACTGCTAATCCACACAAACATAAGTGCACATATGTGTATGTAGACGTGTATGAACCACTTGATATAAATAATCTCTTCTCAAGATGTTTCTCTGTTTAGGAAGTTGAACATATAGTTTATGTATTTCTGCTATTGTCTGTTACGCGATGTTTGAATAATATCATAGAACAATCAAAAGTTTGGACTAATCAGAAAGCTCACCTCTTGGTATTTCTTTAGAGTCTGTTAGTACGATTATATCTGTGGATATTTCTCTTCGTTGTTTTTTGAATGAATGGAGAGTATTTCCTCACAGAGTGAGCATCCTAAATATTGATAGGAAATTACTGTAAATGCAATTTGGTATATGGTCTTGTATCAATAGTCATTCCTTTCTATATGTATCGACAACAATTTTACAAGACATATTTTCGTCAATACCCATGTATTTGTAGTTCATATTTTGCAGATAAACAGAA